>NC_092809.1:10786832-11020445 GCF_040954645.1 Diabrotica undecimpunctata | reverse complement strand
TATTTAATAAACTATATTAATAGATATTAATTATAAAATATATATTTTTTATATAATATTTATTTTATTTTTAACAAACATACAATATTAAATAAAATACTTTTCGTCCATATTACTACGAATACGAAATACATCCTAAATCTCGAAATACAAATCTCTTGTACGGCGGTTGCTGTTTCTGCGAAGCTGTAGCAGATGCTCCTTTGTTATGACCTAACCGGTTTTTTTTTAATATGACTTTCTACACACCGTGGCGAATGAGTTTGGGACTTCTATGTATATACGCACAATAGCGGTGGAGGGATATTTCACTTGATGATGGTAATGGTAGGGTAGAGCTATTTCTCTGCGTTAGTATTTCTTTACCGAAAAAAAATTATTTTATCGTTCAGTTGAAAACGACATCTTAGCATCGACAGACGTATAATTTTGAGTGAATATTTTTAATTGCAATGGCTGATTTGTGTTTTATTTGTAACAAGTTAATATCAGAAGGTGTCTCTGGGAGTGTTGTGCGTGGCTTACAAACATTAAAAACTGCAAGTATTGAAAGAAATGACGGTCATATAGATTATTTAAATACTTTGACTTCTGTGATGGTGCATGTTGAGTGTCAAAAAGTGTATATAAGTAAACATTCAATTGCTGCATCGAAGCGACGTGCAGAAGAGGATGTAACTTCAACTGCAGCAAGTCCACCTCGTAAGAAACGAGAAGAAGTATTTGATTTTAAAACATCTTGCTTGTTTTGTGGTCCACAGTCAAATATTAACCATACATAATAAAAGAATATATATTATATTTGTAACTTTAATAAATCGTAAATAAATATATAATTTAAAAACATAATAAATATGATTTTTTCAGTATTTAATTAAATATAAAAATGATTATTGTTGAATTCTGCACTTGATCTTAATTTATCGTATATACAGCTGTTAAAAATATCATTACAGTTCATTTGAAATATTTCATTTAATATTATATGTTTGTTAAAAATAAAATAAATATTATATAAAAAATATATATTTTATAATTAATATCTATAAATATAGTTTATTAAATAATAAATAATAAAAATTTAATGATAATAATAGTATTTTAAGTGAATAATTAACTATATAACTTATTATTTATTGAATCCTACTGGCTGACTTCGCGTTACCGTATACACAGGTAAGCGGTCCCCCACTCTTTGCGCTCTATCATAAGAAGGGTTGAAGGTACATAAAAGTACTTAAGACAAAAATTCAAGAGAATTTTCCATTCCACAATTTTTTTTACCACCTTAAATGTCATAAAGTGTAAGGGAAACGAGATATTTGCAGAAAACTCATTTTCGTGACCTTTGACCTTAAATATCTTAAGTCGCGGACACGTGATTATATGAGACTTTTCAGGTAAGTTTTATACCATTAAAATAAATACGTATGCAAATTTTCAGCTTATTATCTTTCATTCCGAGGTTGCATCCTTATTTTACCGGACTATCATGTCATTTTCCAAAAAATGACGCCATAGTGGAATATGTCAACTGTTGCGAAAACGCAACGTTGGGCATTAATGGGTTAAGGACATACAACGATAAATTAAGAAAACATCGATAGAGTTTATATCAGCAGTAGACAAGATAAATGACTCAAGTTTCTAACGTTCTAATATACAGATATACAGACTCTTAAGAAGTTGATACAAGAAAGAATCTAGAAAAGTTAAAAGCCTCAAATGAAATGTCATTATCATATAAAGTTTATCTTCTAAATTGAATAAAAGTACCGCCCATGGTAAGCAGCCGGTGTACGTTGTACAGTTTCCTTCCTTTATTTTTCCTTCATTGTATTAAAACAAGGAATTTTAACAAAAGGCCCTCGCCACAAAGAAACCGGCGGTAATAGATCATTACAAGTTAACGTTTTACTCATTTTATATAAGTTGCCAAGTCAAAAGCGAGGTTTGTAGCTAGTTCGGGCATATTTTGTTTCTTCGGTTAATTAACCTGCTCTAGACGTTCCTACGAAATAAGTTTCCTTTCTTGGGGTAATGCTACAAGTACGTTAGAGGGAATATTTTCATATTAGACATAGAGATTAGCAGATGTCTGCTAATTGATTATATATAACTCAAGAACGAAGTGAAACGAAAATAATTTAATTTACTATTTTGATGGGAAATAAGCCACAATTTTACTTTAAAATAAGTTTATTTAGACGTTTTGATTTTCACTTCGGAAATCGTTCTCAAAATACAAAACATTAATGTTTTGTATTTGGAGAACGATTTTCTAATTGGAATTTGAAACGTCAAAAAATAATCTTATTTTAAAGTAAAATTGTGATTTATTCCCACTAAAAAGAGTAAATTGAATTAAGATGCCACAAGAAAATAGCTTCATAATAATATTAAGAAAATAATTTATTTGTAATTTCAGACATATATGATAAAAAATGCCAATGGTTTAAGGATGATATGGTTTATTTTTAAGCATATCCAAATGACAAAAAAATCGATACCTTTATTAATGACTGTCAGTTGTGAGCTTAGACAAAGAAAGAGAGAGAACGGATAAATATTCATTTAATAAACCTTCGCAAAGTGAAGTCAATTTCGATGTGACCGCCTTGTATTGGTGCCTGTAGTTTTCAGTAGATCTACTGATTTCATCTTAAATTTAATGATTTACTGAAACACTATATCGATCTACTAAAAAATATGTAATGATAAAATCATTTTCAAAAAGTGATCATTATATCAGTGTTCAATTATAAATTTTGAAAAAAAAAATCATTATTCTCAATCTCCTTGTTCTTTTTTCTTCTAATGGCGCTACAACCCTTTGTGAGTCTTGGCCTGCTTAACAATGTTCTTCCATTCTGCCCTGTCGGATACTTTCCTTCGCCACTGCCTGATGTTCATGGTTTTAAGATCCCCCTCTACGTCGTCTATCCATCTTTTACGGGGCCGTTCTCTTGTTCTGTTTCCTTGGGGCTTCCATCTCTGGACTACTTTTACAGCTCGATTATCTGGCATTCTTTCTAGGTGACCAAGCCAGTTTAGTCTTTGTGACTTTACAAATCTAACAATATCTGTGCTGTGCATTAGTTCATCCAGCTCGTGGTTCATTTTAATTCTCCACGAACCATCGCTGCATTGGGCTGGTCCAAATATTTTCCTTAGTATTTTGCGCTCAAATATTCTCAGTTGATTTTCATCAGTGGTTGAGAGGGTCCACGTTTCACATCCATATGTGACCACTGGTCTAATTACTGTTTTGTAGATTCTAAGCTTAGACTCACGATTCAGTAACTTATTTTTCATTAAGTCTTTGTATGCATAAAAGCACTTATTACCGCTAAGAATCCGTGCTTGTATTTCTTGACTGATGTTGTTGTCATTTATTATTAAGCCAAGGTAGGGAAAAGTGGAGGCATATATTTGTAGGTATGGTTGTCTACCTTCAGATTCTCATGTTGATTCGATTTTGTGCACTCCATATATTTTGTTTTGCTTTCATTTATATATACACTAAACGTAGCAGCTTCTTATTTCAGTTCTATAACTTTTTCGCTTAATACCCTTTTGTTGCGGATTTTTCTAATAACAGCTTGTAAAATTAGATTAAAAAGTGTTGTTGATAAGGCATCCCTTGCCTAACTCCATTTTCAATATCAAAGACCTGCGTCATAACTCCATCTATTCTCACCTTAGCTTTGGAACCCTCCAGAGTCATTCGTATCTTTTGTCGATCTACTCCATCAAACGCCTGTTTGAAATCGATATACAAGTTGTAAATAGGTATGTTATATTCAACAAATTTTTCATGTTTACCTCTTAACATATGTATTTGGTCTATAGTTGAACTCTTTGGTCTGAAGCCACATTGGTATTCACCAATCATCTCCTCCGAAAACGATTGTAGGCGGCTGTATATAATTCCTGATAATATCTTGTAGACGACATTTAAAACTGTTATGCCCCTATAATTTTTGCAGTCATTTGTCAGGCCGTTTGTACATAGGAAGTATGATTCCTACTTTCCAATCTTCTGGGATGGCTTCTAGTGCCCATATGCGGTCGATTAGTTTATGGATACGCCTCCATAGCGCATGTCCACCATTCTTTATCAGTTCTGCAGTTATTTCATCTGTGCCAGGTGCTTTGTTATTTTTCAGATGTTTTTTGACGTTTATCGTTTCTTCCAATGTTGGTTGCTTAACTAGTTGTTCTGCTGTGTGGTGAATTATTTCTTCATCTTCGTTTTGTTCTTTTTCTGGGTTTAACAGCTCTTGAAAATGCTCCTTCCACCTTTTCATTATTTCCTCTTTCTTGCTGATAATTGCCCTATTTTTGTCCTTGCAAATTGTTGATCTTGTCATGTATCCTTGGGTGTATTGCTTGGTTTCCTTGTAAAATTTTCTAGTCTCTCTTCTGCATATTTTCTTTGCATCTTTTCTGAGTTCTTCATAAGCACTTCTATTCAATCGGGAATCCCTTTGTAGACATTTCTGTCTAACTATATTTTTGCTATTTATTACTTGTTGGTAATCTTAGTCAAACCATTTCTTGTTTCTTTTGCTTGAGGTTTCACCTAATGTTTCCTTTGCCATATTTGTAATTGTCGTTTGGATGACATTCCATTCTTCTTCAATGTTGTTTTGTTCTCCTCTTTCATTTAATATTACTTTTATTTTCTGTTGGTACTCATTCTTCTTTTTAGGATTTTTAAACATATATGTGTTCAATTTTCTTTGTTTGGCACCTTTCCCTTTTCTTACTATTGATATTCTTTGTTTTATCTTCGACATAACCAATAAATGGTCCGAATCGTAATTTGCGCCTTCTTAATCTACTAAAGAAATAAAATATGACCTGGCAAACTTTCTGGTGTCGGTTTAATCTTCAGTCAATTCCATACGATTATGCGTACCCTCTCTTTCCTTGTCTAAGGTTGTGAGAGTACTTAAATTTGACAGGTTTTAAAAATTTGACAGTTTGTAGAAAAGAATATTTTCCAAGATGGTGAGGTATCTTGGACAGTCTTTCAAGATTCCAAGAGTAACTGAGAAAATAAACAATACACCAAATAATTATTTACCGAAAAAAAGCAGTTAAGCTTTGATAATTCGATTTTTTTGTCCTAAGTACATATACGACTCAACCTTTTCTATATTATCATTGCCCAGAGTTATCATCATCATCAGCCGTTTTGAGTCCACTGCTGAACATAGGCCTAGCGTAAATAATTCCATTGCATCAGATCTTGAGGACACTGAATTCAGTTGTGCTGGTTACGCTAGATGTTGTCTGACCACCTTGTTGAAGGACGTACTCGATTACGATAAGTATCGTGTCTAGTGTCGTCTCGGGTGAGAAAACTTCTAAAATTGACTACTCGCTCCGTATGCTCTGCAAAGGGGCTTCGTGTGTAGCATACGAAGTATCCCTTGCATTTGTCCAGGTTCAGTTAGGACTCTAGTAGCAAATCTTGACAAATGCAGCTAATTTCTTACTTAACGAAATAAGAAGACTATTTGTTGTTGAAATACAATCAGCCACAGAGTCTAAGGTGGTAGAATGGAGGTCTCTAGAGTGTATGATACTCTAGACTCTAGAAGAGGCTTAGGTTGACTGTCGCTTGGCTTGAAATCGCACTAATATTTTTACGTAGTTTTCAAGCCAAGGGAAATTGGGCAAGGCGGAGCGATGCGCATTAAGTGTGCTTAATGATCGATAGACTGAAGCACTCACCTGGCTGCAAAAAGTTTATTTAGAAAAATACAGAAAAGTAGCAGATACAACTATAAAATACGACTACAATTATATTTATATGAAAGAGTCCAAAAAATGTTCGAATAACACAGGTGGTGATGACATCATCTCCATCCTCGATTGATGTACCAGCTCTCTCGGCGGGTTCGTCTTCTTCTCGGCTAATGGGGTTCCCTTCTGCATTATCCACGGTGTTCCGTAAGCAAGTGGCAGGGCAGGCAGGGATTGTCCGGGATCTCCGTAACTTCCGGTACTTCAAATCTTGAAGAATACTGGCTTGCCGAAAACCTCTGGTTTTAAACCTGCATAGAGTAGATATATGATGACTAAAAACGAATTGATCGAGAGTAGTGAATCGATGTGAAGGACCACTATTCCATGACGCTACTCGTGATGACTGCATCTTGTGACGCTTGCCTCAGCATTTCACTATACAGAAAAAAGTAATATACAACGCGAGTATAGAAGCTTCGCTTCAAAGATAACGAGGTTGATGCTTATGTATGTTCAAATACAGCCTCAGCCCATCTATTTTTTTTAACCATACAACATAAATAAATAAATTTTTGGACATTTGAACTAAGGCATCTGTATATTATTTCCATGATGTTTTATTAAAGCAATAACTAAAAATGGCGGATGGACGTTATCAAGACGTTTACTGTAAAACTGCCTATTACCTACTAATTGTAGACAAATGACAAAAGCAAAATGTAAATTGAATGTGTATTTTTAGAACTGCTCTTCGATCTACAAGGGACCAAGTAGGTACACAATTGATGAAAACCTAATTAAAACTTGACCATCTCAATTTTCCGTTTTAGAGTTTGTGTCCCACATCCCGGCTTAACATCCACGCACAGAGACTTTTTGATCCTTCTCTTTCGCCCTACTTCCATCTCTATCGGCCTTTGTGAACGATCCAGGGGATGTGTGCACATGAAAGTTCCATTAATTAAAATACAAGGTAATTAAGTTCGGTGGGAATATTTTAATTAGGTGCTTACTTTGGCGGCGTGTTTCATTTTATCCGAACTTTGAGTTAGATAATCGTGTCAAACCAATCAACAACTATTACATCATAATATAGTTCGCTTAAACGTCACATAATTATTTTCACACATAAATTCATACAGTAGTGGTCACCTGATATTTCTAACATTTTAAATAAAATCCTATTGTACAGGGTTTCTCAAATATACCGAAAACTAGAAGAGATAGAAACAAGTTAGCCCAGTCTGGTTATACAAAAATCATCGATTTCACGGCAAAATGTTTCGCAGATATCTGAAGCTTTTAAGGCATAGGTGGGGGTTACTAGATGACGAATAGATAAAAAGATACTCCTATTTTTACCTTGCGTTTTTTTTAAACAATAATTTATGGTCAGAATTTGATTTTTTATCTATAAGTTTTTTCCCTTATAATTTAAATAAACAATATTTATACCATTTTTTTTATATCAAGAAGATCTTTATTTTCCCGTTTTTTCAGTTAAAATTAATGAATAATTTACGGAGATATTTGCAAAAAAGCAGTTTTTTTGCACTATTGTATAAATTTAATTAATTTTTTTATTAACAAAATAAAATGTTATTAATATATTTCAACATTAAGGAGTTACAGTCCTTTAAATTTGTGCGAAATTTCCCCCTGATCGGTCGAACAGTTTAAAAGTGATTCAATTTGTTTATCCCTGGGACTAATTATTTAAACCATTGATCTTGCCCTATGAATGATGCTAGACACATTTAACAAATTTTATGGGATTCTTTAAGACTTATACTATCTCAGAAGTTAAATGAATATGGAGTTTTCATCGAAATTATTTACAAAATAAACGTTTGAAAAAGGGGTATGTTTTTTACTTATAAACAATTGTAATAACTTCTATATTTTTCAAGCTACATATTTGTACGTACAACCATTAGATAGCTGGTAAAAAAACTCACATTTCACAAAAAAAATAAACCTTCTATGGATAATAGGAACGAAGTTAGCGACAATTTTTTTGTTAATTATATCTCCATTGTTTATAAACATTAAGAAGTAGAATTTGCAAAAATTTTGAATGAAAATCTAACCTTTATATTGAATTTTATAGGTATAAAATTCATCCAATTTTTCGAAACTTAAAACCTTTCGAAACGAAGTTACTTTCGAAAGATCGACATAGGAAAGTGGAGGGGAAACTGTTTTAGCTCCTCGCTGCAAAATTTAATATTATGGTTACGGATTTATCATTTAAAAGCTTCAACAGTTCTGTAGGAATTTCATCAGATCTATTTGCTTTTCCATTTTTAGCGTTTCTTATTGCGTATTCTACTTCTTCTTTTAATATGTCTGGCCCAGTTGCATTGATTATCTGAGTTAAGTTGTTTCTATCGTCTTCAAATAATTCATTCAGGTATTCTGTCCATATTTGTATTTTATTCTCTAGATCTACAATAAGATTTCCATCTTTGTCTTTAAGTTTACCTATTTGGCATTTATTTATGCTTCCTGTTATCTCTTTTACTTTTTTTGTGCATATTGAACGCATCGTACTTTTTCTCATAGGTTTCCATTTCTCTACATTGTTCTTTAATCCACTCCTCTTTGGCTTCTTTTATTCTCTTTTTTATGTGTTTATTTATTTCTTTGTATTTGTCTGGGCAATTCTTCATCTTTCTTCTTTGTACTCTCCTCTTCATAGATTAATTAAATTTACTATCAAATGATATCATTTGACAATAATTCGTCCCACAATAACGTATGGAAGCGAGACATGGACTCTGAACCAGCGGGAAACAACAAAATTACTGGTACTGGAAAAAAAGATACTGCGGACTATCTATGGGCCTTGCAAAGAAGAGACAACAGGAGAATGGAGAAGAAGACACAATGATGAACTCCAGACAGTATATGGAGATAAAAACATAGTATGCGCTCAAGTACGTACCGCAGAATGTGTTTTGATAAAAAAACTTTTGTGGAATAGACTGCTTCAACTTTTAAACAACGCATTGGCTGGTTAGGAAAAGGGCATTTGCTTTGGTAAATTAGTGCCAAGTACTTGGTCCAGGCACTGAAAAGCTCTTTTTTGCAGTCAATCACAGCGAATGGTGAAGGTATTTGTCTGCTGTGCTTGATAACTCCCCTCCATTCACTTTTGATTTTTATCGAACTTAAGATACAAGTGACCTCGAATAGGGAAAAATACCTCATTGCTGTCGAAATGATGTTTTTCAGTCACGAGATAATAGAGGTAGCGAATGACAGTATAGTTTTTTTTTGCAGTCCGCAAGAATAGCAAAAAATAAATTTGTAATTGACGAATTTTGTCAGGTAAAAATTTTTCCACAAACCTTTTAAGCATAGAACATACACTATCCGACCCCTTTCGAGCAACTGTTTCATCCTATGCGCAGAAAGTTGCATCTACACTGGATAGAATGTGAATATTAAAGCTGTAGAAACTTCAGTCTTCTGTAATACACATCCTTGATAGTGATGTTAGGAGTCAGAAGATTCTTTTGTAAATCAGTAGTAATAACTACTACAGTGCCTTCCTTTCTACTATTTTTTTTTGGATTTCTCTTTAACTGAATAAAATTTTTAAGCTTTTGTAAGATGAAGTTTGTATTCTGTTTCTAGGTTCTTGAGTTTTTTTTTCTCGTATCAATTTTTCTGGAGCAAGGAGAGCGTCGTTGCCTGATTCTAGCCTAGCTTTCCGAGACTTTAAAATATCAAATGAACTACACGTATCTTTACAAAATCCAAAATATACGTTAAATTCATTGTTGAAGATTGATCCAAAATGTTTCGTAGTGCACAGCTTTTTCAGGTTAGGAGTCCTTGTATATTTTGCTCCTCATGTCAGTCGAGTCAGTCAACAATGTATGATTTTCTTCTGAAAGTTTATGTGGTCGGTTTGAATGTTCCAACCACTGCATCTTTTGGGGTTCTTCAACCATAAACAAGTAGCGTTTTCTGAATTTCTGATTTCACGGTTTTCGCTTTTGCATGGAAATGAGTACACTTACAGTCTGGAGCTGTTTCGTGTGTTGACAGCCTCAATTTCTTCATCAAGCCGTTCATTCTCTCCGTCTTTTTGTTGATATCTTTCCACTACATCACTACTTTCACACAAATCACAGTCCATACTTCTAACAAAACAAATATTAACTAAAAAACACTGAGGCATACAATAAAGCTCAGGAGCTTGAACAAAATATGACAACAAACAGAATGATAATGGCCGCCACGAACTGACCATGCTATGAAGAGTTTTGTGTGAATCACGAACTTCTAAAAAGGACTCTAATCGTTCTTTAACCTGCGCTTGCGACCTTCATTGTTTTCACTCCTTACTCCAATCCTCTGATGTGGTTTAAGGTGATTCTCATCGTTATTTTTCCGTGGTCGTTCAGAAGCTGATAGTGCTCTTTCCAAGCCAACAGATGAAGCAAGAATCGTAAAATGCAAAAATTCCCCCTGACCCTTAATTTATTAAACAAAATCTTACTATTACATATCAGTCTAGTTAGAATAAATCTCCGAAATAAATATTGACTAAAGAATTTCTTTAGATCAATTATAATGGTCAATATACAAAAATAATTTGTCTGTCAGATTTGGGATTGGGGACTCACTTGTGTTTCATCTTAAGCATTTATATTGATAGCTAAAATCCACTCAAGAGAAAAATTCCAACCGTTGAATAGTATGTATCAAGCAGAGCGTGAATAATGCAAAAGGAATGGATCATGCACTGAAAATTGAGTATCTCTCTTGTAGGAGATCGTGTTTTGTTATTTATAATACAAAATAAAACAGGTGCCTAAAGTTTTACTTTTGTCGATTTCCTTTTCTGGATGTCTTGCCCTTGTTTATGTGAAATACTTTTTTCGCGAAAGCTTGTTTTTGTTGCTTTTGTAGATTACATCTTTGAATAATTTATTTTTTTGTCAGTCGATACTAACTTTTATGCAAACCCTTAGAATACATTCAATTTTGCTACAGTAACAGTTAATGTCAATAATTTAGAGAGAAATTTTCACTGTAAATTATGTTTTTTATTGGATTTTATTACAACTAAATGTTTTTAATTTTTAGTTTTCTTCAAATAAATTACCATTAAACAAATTTAAAATCTCTTAAATTAAATGCAGTAAGTTATGGAAATGACCAAAATCAGTAGCTAAAATCGATAGAAATATTAGACCAGCAGAGTGTAACTGAACTTAATAATACGATCACACAAGCAATATAAACTTCTGCTAACAGGATTTACTCACAGACCAAGTTAAATAGAAAGTTTGAAAGTTTGAAACAAAAATATATAAAAAGGTTCAAAAAAGGAGAACTAAGGCAGACAAAATATCAGTCATCATTAGACTTCGGCAAATATGCATATTGCATATTTTACATATTGTGCATATTTTATGCAAATATTTCATATTTTGGCATATTTGTATAAAAGTTTGCATAAAGTGCATAAAAGTTCAGATTTTTATAGGTACTGTATTTGAAAATTTTTAAACATACCAATTTATTTCAATTCTTGTATAAAATTTTGTAGTCATTTTAATCAAGAAATGATCTAAGTACGTAATCTCTACAGGTACAAAACATTTACAATTTCAAAGAAGATCAATTTAAGTAGCCCTCAACATTCTTAGAAAGTCTCGGTCACTGAGGCATTCAGTTATTGGATAATCGCTAAGGGTTCGCTCATTTGCATTTTATGATCTAATCCCCAAATCTATCTACAATTTATTGTATCTTAACAGCAGGTAAACGGCTAATAGTTTTGTTCCTAATTTAGGGATTTTCCAAAATCTCCCAGTTTATTGAATTAGGTACCTAAACATTTCTAATTTGATGCTCAGATTTGTAAATCATTTTTGTTTTGATATTCAAAGCGTAAACACTCGTTGTGCGTAACAAAAAGGAAGATTGTGATTTTATATTGCCTAAAACAACCAGTGCTTCAACTTGGATTAAACCTTATAAAGAGCTGTCTATGGATATGGGAAAAATCTACTGTTCAGTCTGTGGCAAAATTGTAAGTATCTAATATTTTTTATTAAATATCTAATATTTCATACATACAGGGTGTTTCCAAATGACACTTACAACGTTTGACTGTAGATACTTCTCGAAAAATTGAACAAAACGATATAGTTAATGAGGGGTCAAACTTATTTACTTTTCGAGATACAGGGTGTTAATATTAAAAAAAATTAAATTCTTTTAGTTAATAACAACAATAACTTTAAAACCAATAAACGTATTTACTTGAAATTTAGTACTCGTAGGTTGTTTTTAAATGAAAAATAGCTTCCTTTAGTGAGAAAAAATTGTCCATGGTACAATACAATGGTGTGTATTTAGAAAAATTTTTCTCCTTTAGTTTTTTTTATGAAGTCAGCTATTCTAAAACACAATTATTTTTATTGTAATTGAATTAACAAAAAAAAAACTTTTGTTGAATTTTAAAATAAGTTATATGATGTACTAATGGTTAGTAACAAAAACTAATTTGTGGATTAATACTGCATTTAAAACACTTAGCGAGTGTTTTTTTTTCCAAACCAGTTATTTGATTAACCAAAAACACCTTGTATATTTTTATATTTTAAAGGTTGGGTTAAAATAAAGGTTTTTATTTTTATTTATAGATAGCATGTGAGAAGAAATTTCAGATAGACCAACATGTGAGAACTGCTTCACACATTGCAAAAAAAGGAAAAATAGGAGGAAAACATCAAACTTCAATGGCTAAATGTTTCCAATCTACTTCAAAAAAATTAGATGAGCAAGAAACTTTTAATGAAGACTTGTGTCGCGCATTAGTGTCTGCAAACATACCGCTTTCAAAATTAGCAAATGTAAATTTTAGTTCGTTTCTAAAAAAATATTGCAAACTTAATGTTCCAAGTGATCGGTCTCTAAGAAGAAATAATGTGAACGGGCTATACTCGTCGGTGTTAATTAATATTAAGGAAGAAATTGCAGATAATTATTTTTACATATCTGTAGACGAAACCACTGATTCCTCAGGAAAGTATATTGCTCATTTATTGATTGGTGTTCTTAAAGAAGATACCTTACCAAAATCTCATCTTATTTCATGCCAGCAACTTGAGAAAACAAATGCTTTAACAATTTCGCGTTTTATACAAGAAACATTAGCAACTTTTTTTCTTCCGACAACTATTCCTTCTAATAAATTACTGCTTATTTTATCGGATGCTGCTCCTTATATGGTGAAAGCAGGACAAAATTTAAAAATATTTTTCCCAGATTTAATACATGTTACTTGTGTAGCGCATGGATTAAACAGAGTTGCAGAGGAAATACGAAAAAAGTTTCCTCTTGTAAATACCATGATATCCAGTGTCAAAAAAGTATTTCTTAAATCTCCTATAAGAATTCAACTTTATAAAGAAATGCTACCTAACATTCCTCTTCCACCACAACCTATTTTAACGCGATGGGGAACATGGTTAGAAGCAGCTAATTTTTATGCAGATCATTTTGTTAAAATAAAGAACATAATTGATACGTTAACAGATAAAAGTTCCCAATCTCTTTTGGATTCTAAACAAACTTTTCAGAGTAACTTGCTTCAACAAGAACTTCATTTATAAAATCAAATTTTAGTTTTGTTCAAAAAACAATTACTCAGTTAGAATCACCAAAACTGTCATTGTTCGAAAGTACAGCATCAATAAAAGAATTTGCGTCATGTTGTCGGAACGTTAGAGGTAATATTGGAAAAGATATTTTAAAAAAATTTGAAGCTACTATGGAAAAAAATAAAGGTTACCATATTCTTTCTGAAGTAGTCAGTGTTCTAGCTGGAAATATTTCGGAAACAATTAATTTAGAACCAAATGTTTTGGTTAGTTTGAAAAATGCTCCCGTTACATCAGTTGATGTTGAACGAAGTTTTTCCATATATAAATATATGTACTCAGACAGAAGCCACAAGTTTTTGTTAGAAAATTTTGAACACCACTTGGTCATTTATTGTTACCATAATTCTAAATAAGTTTATTCATACTTAAAAATGATGTAGTTACTTAAAATAAATGTAAATCTTAATGAATAGTAGGAAATATTTAGTTATGTACACTTTTTGACGTGACAACGTCTTAAATTAGGTTGTGGCTCGGAGTCACTCATGAAAAAGTGTAACGCCCGCTCACGTCTGTTACGATGAGTCACCGAACGAGAGAGAGGCCCGCCGGACCGGCGAATGCCTTGCGTCTCTCTCCCACTCAAACATGATCGGTCCGCTGCGCGCGCAGCACTAGAGAATTAGGCACGTTGAATCGGTGCGTGCTTGTGTCTCTGTCTTTCTCGAGCGTTCTTGGCGTTGGAAAACCGAGAAAGCGTCATAATACAAGTTCACACGTGTGGTTAAAGTATCGTCAGCTGTGTCTGTAGTAAAAATGTGGGGTGCTTAGATTCGTCATTTACAACAACTACAACAATAAAGGTAAATAATTGTACACTAATATTTCATTATCGTAAACTATGATTGATTGATTAATTGTTAGATTGACACAAAAGTTGAGAAACTGAGTTTATAGGTTATGTCATACTATTGACAAATGTTGATAGTGTTAAGTAAATTATTAGTTTAAATCACTCTGCAATCAATCGTAATTCAGTCGATTGAGAAGAAACAGCGCGTTTCAACTGCTAACAACTATTGTGCAATTTAATAATATTCATATCAATAAATATTCTACCGAGAAAAAGACGTTGTCACGTAAAATCTTCGCCCGTAAAACCGACTTTACAGGCAACCGATTTTTTTTTAAATAAAATTGTTACTATTTTACGATTTTTTTATTTATTTGTATGCATATTTTGTAAAATATTTGCATATTTTCGGGTAAACACGTGCATATTTATGCGCATATTTGCCGAAGTCTAGTCATCATCATCATTCTCTTTATTAATACAATTACTTAATACCTCAATATTAATACCATTTACTGACTTGTCCTGCCTTACTCCTGTAGTAACCTTTGTCTTGTACTCAGTCAATTTTAGGTAGGGGATTGCTACAGATCGACGAAAATCTAATAAGGTAATATTTGACTTATTGACTCGTGTTTAGACAAGCTATGAATTTACTAATGCGATATCAATTATTCATGTCAATATTGGCCAATATCACTGATGTTTATAAAAGGGAACATATCCACCGTGCGTTACATCCAAGAGATAATGGATCACTTTTAAAACAAGATAATATGTGACCACATACAGTCAGAATTACGTTGGCTCATTTTGAAGACATTCAAGTCGATGGTATGGTTGCCTTAGACCCCTAAATCTCAAGATATTTCACTCGTTAAGCGTGTGTGGGACATTAGGGGAAGAATATTTCCCCGTGTACTTTATCTACATAGGCTCTAGCGACACTTTAGTATGAGGTACAAGTAGCCTGAGATGAGATATCTTAAGAGAAAATCGAGTATCTTATTAGAAGTATTCCCAGACGTACTTCTGAGTGTAGAAGACATCATGAACAATTTTTTTTGATCAATTACTTATCTAACCCTAATGGAGGCCATACACGTTAGGGTTTGCATGATGGTTTTAACCTTGCATGCATAACCGACAAGCAAGCTCTAGACACATTCCATGATGACAGAAAAATTCTCCTGTTATGGAATCTAATGGAATTACTTGGTCTCCCCAGGTCTTTTTTGGTCTTCCTCTCCTACTACTTCCAGGAACCCATAGATCGGCAATTCTTCGTATTGGGTAATTAACGTCTCTATGTTGAACATGACCAAATTATCTTAACCTACGCTCTTGTATCTTGGCAAGAATTGGTGCCACCCCTAGACTTCCCCTAATATACTCATTCCTAATTTTATCCTTATTTTGTCACTCCACCATTCTCATCTAAGCATTCTCATTTTCGCCACATGCATTCGTTGTTCCTCTTTCTTTTTAACTGCCCAACATTCAGTTCTGTTCATCATAGCTGGTTTATAAAATTGTCCCTTTAGCTTCATTGGAATTTTTGTGTCACACTGTCTGGTTATTCTGTGTGAAGGTGAAAGAGGCAATATCGAAAATGCCGAGAAAATGTGACACCGTTATCAGCGAGACTCGCGTTTTTCTAAAATATTGTCACAATTCCTTATAACTGCTCCGTTTCGGCTTCGTTTCACCACCTTCGAGCAGTTACGAATATAAAACCTAATGGATGTACATCCAGGAATGGGCATGTTTAGATGTCAGAAAAGCGGATAAAATTTAAAATCAATATATGCTAAACTAAGAAATATTTAATATGATAGTGGATCAAGCATTTTGATTAACCCAATCTGATAGACTTGCACACCCCTTAGAATGACATTCGAGTGTTCCAATTCATTGGAGCTAGGTGTATTGATTCGTGTTATCAGGAACCATTCCACGCGCTCCAATGCTCCAGACCATCCTTTTTCCCACTTATAGCACTCTCATACACAATAGGGGCTCACTATCAGCCAAATGCTTTTCGTGTGGAAGTCCTGGGTACAAGAGCTCCAACACGTTATCTTAACCCGATCAATGCAGGCTGCGTGAGGCGCTCTTTTCCTGCTTTCTCTAGTAACGTATCATCGAACTGAAATTGCTTGCTCGGGCCTCGAGTCTCCGCTCCGGGCTGCGCCCAGTTCGGCGACTGGGTGCCCAAGGATGTGGGCCCTTCATGACCAGGTTTTAGGGTGTTGAGTGCCCAGAGCTACGAATTATCTAGACTTTATGTGTTTGCCAGGATTTGCTGTTTTGGTCTTTTGTGCTTCCATCGATGGAACGCATCATATCTAATTATCTCCCGCAGGATCGGGCTTGGGTGATTCTCTAATTTTGCAAACGTAATTCTTGCTTTTTCTGCCATTTTATCTATCACCCTTACTTGTTGCAGTTCTCTAAACAGAAAGCGTTCAGCGACGTATCTGGGTATATTTGCTGCTTCTTTGGAGAATGTTATTATGGGCTACTTGTATTTTCTTTTTATTTGAATTGATGCTGTTTATTAGTCTCATTTTCGTCTTTATGCGCAGTTTGCTTTTTCTACCTGCGAGTCCTCTTATTGTTGCTCTGGCTATTGCTGTTTTCTGGATAGTTATGTCAACGTGTTGCGTGAATGTTAAGCTTTATTTCGCTTCTCTTTTCCATTCGATGGGATACTCTTTCACTAACAGCTGTTCCTCTGGGGTTTCTCTTTTCTTTTTGAATGTGACTGCTTGTGTCTTCTCTGAACTGATCGCTATTTTCCATTGGATATACCATCCTTCAATGTTATCCAATGCTGTCTGTAGATTGTTGACCGCTACTTCTGTTTCTATGTTTCTATGTTTGACCGCAATCACTGTGTCGTCTACATAAAGGCTGAGTAGAGTTCCTGGTGTTCTTGGAACATTTGTGGTGTATATTGTGTACAGTAGGGGTGATAGGACTGCTCCCTGTAGCAGTCCAGTCTCCGGAGCTTCGTGTTCAGATAGTACTTCTCCCATTAGCACCCTGTAGCTTCTGTTGCTCAAGTAAGTTTCGTCATGGTCTCACTGTACCCGTAGCCTCTTATTTTGTATATTAGGCCTTTATGCCAGACTCTGTCGAAGGCTTTGCTTACATCCAGGAACGCTGCTCCTGTGTACTATTTGTCGTTAAATCCAGCTGTTATGTATTTATGTCAGTCTAAGTACTTGTAATCAGTGGATTGAAAAATATGAATAAATCGAATATAAATAAAAGCCGAATCATCATAAAACACATGTAAACAAGACTGATGATAACAAAATTTATATACATTTTCCCAAGCAATTTCATCGCTAATGTATTTTCAATAATTGTAATTTTTAGAAATCTCCTTACCGTAAATTCCTTTTCAGAATCCGGAAACTCTTGCAAGGACCCAAAATGGCCGCTTTCCGCCTGTATTTTCGAGCCTTTCAAAAAGGGCTCAAAAGTAGCATCGTTCGACCGGAAGTCGTTTCAAAGTGTATTTCCGAACCGGACGATCCAGACTTGTTGCTATTTGGGTAGGCGATGATTAATTTTGTTACAGACGAAAGATTGAAATATGAATCGATTTATCTTTTCATTTTAGCTTCAAAAGGGGAGTAAGAGAAGTAGTAGGCAAGAAAACGAAAACAGACGATGGAAACTGTAAAGCTATTGGAGCTTATAACGTGAAACTAAAAGTATGGAATGGTTTAATTTTTAATTAGAGTTAAAGAGTGCAAACATAAGATAATTATGTAATGTAATGTTTACAAAATAAAGTGCTTATTGAAAATGACAAATATCCAAAACGTTGAAGCAATAATTAAGTGTTTTTATTTATAACCGACCTACAAACCCTGAAATTAAACAGAAATTCTGGTTTCTTTGAGTACGGCTAAACTATCGTTTACGATTTGGAAAATATTGTATTTATGACGAATAGACATTTTATCGCATTAGTTTCATTAACAGATATAATTATCATTATTACTCTGATGAAAATCTTCTCTTATTTCGAGTTACGTCCCAGCACAGGTGGTCGTTGAATATTTGGAAAGGCATTGTTGGATCATTTGTTACTGGAACTTAGTTTTCCAAACGATTACTGGCAATAAGTCTGATAGGTTTTTAACAAGCGAGTTTCCTAACTTGTTAGAGGATGTTCACAAATCATGTGGTTTCAACATAACGGATCATCATCGCATCATACAATAAAAGTTAAGGCGTGTGCTAAATAATAACTAGTGTGACAGTTGGATCCGATACAGCGGTAGACAGTATTTTGTTTGGGTATCTCAAGAATATAATATGTGACGACGCGCCCATACAATGGCGGATCTAGAAATTTTTGTCGGAGGGGGTCATGGGTGTTAAGGGTGATTTTGATATAGGATTTAGATTTTTGCACCTTTCAGTGGCTGATCCCCAGAAATTTTTGTAGGGGGGTGGGTCATGGATCTTGAAGGTGATTTTGTTATAGGATTTAGATTTTTGCACCTTTACAATTGATATGATTTGTGCTTCATGTAAGGGAACCATTTCCTCAATAATTATTAGAAAAAAATAATTTAAACCCACATACTCTATGACAGTAAAATCAAGTGTACAACATAAAGGATAGTTATTAAAATATAAATACTGAAAAATCAGGGACTGTCAATTTAAACTAGGTATGTTAAAGACGATTAATTTAAATCCACCTATTCTATGGCTACAAAATCAAGAACAAACCAAGGATAAATAAGTATAAACCAAAGTTAAGTAATTTAAATGAAATTAAGTCCAGAAAGTGGGGTTGGATCGGTCACACACTCCGAAAAAATAGTTGCAGTATCGCAAAGACTGCCCTAGAGTGGAATCCCCAAGGGAAAAGAAAAAGAGGTCGCCCAGTACAAACTTGGAAAAGGTCCATCATGGACGAGATAAGAGGCCAAGGAAAGTCTTGGAATGAGGTGAAGGCCTTAGCGCAAAATAGAACCTGATGGCGCGTTTTCACTGAAGCTCTATGCTCCACTTAGGAGTTCAAGAACCTTATATATATATATATATATATATATATATATATATATATATATATATATATATATATATATTGTTATGTTTCTTCTTTCCCAACCAAAGAAAAATAAATAAAAAAATCCATCGAAATAAAATTTCAAGATATCATTATAAACAAAAATGTATATAGTAATTTAAGATAAGATTTAGTGTAGATAAGAATAGATAAGAACGACCTTTTTCCGTTTCAAACAAAATTATCAAAAAAACCTTTGTTTAGAATTAGAAGACATTTTACCTGTCTTAGTTAATCTTTTCATTGTTTGTATAGTCGAGTATTAAATGACCATATTCTAATCTTTTGAAATATGTATAAATTGTGTATTGACAAAACCAATTTTAAAGTAAGCTATTTAGTTTTTATCTGAAACCGAAATTAGGCTTTTCCAAAATCATGGTAAACACAATTTGAGCTTTTGATTGGACGGTCGTTTTTAAATGGGAATTTGTGAGCCGATCAGGAGACCAGAGGAGTTAGTGATATTTTGGTCATCGAAAGGAAACAGTCGTTTGTCTCAAGATAGGGGTGGTTCGTGAGTTTGGATACCGGCGTAACGAAAAGAAGTGAATAGTTTGCAGAAGGAGATAACAAGTAGATTAAAAGAGGTCCTTGTATCTACCGTGGGCATTTTATAAAGTATATGTGAAAGTATTCTTACGGCATCAAGTTGACAAAAGGAGGTCCTGGTGTCATAAATAAGTAGCTGAGTTTGGAGAAGTGAATCAGGTGTTTTTTGTGTAGTCTGCAGGAGGTTTGCAGAGACGTTAAGAAGGAGCCGAGGTGCCAAAGCGGAGAGATCACATCGTTGAGGAGACTGGACTTTTCTGGGTATGTTCCAACATACAACTCAAGAAGAAAATAAGCTGTAAGTGTTTGTACAATTAAATTTTATATCTGTGAAGGATCGGTTTGACATCATGGTCATTAGCATTCAAATTTAAGAACTGAGGTTTTGTTAGGCTAATCAAAAGTTTAAAGTTTTGTTGTTTCTTGTTTCAAGTAAAGAAAATTTTAATTAAAATTGGTTTTCACGTAATATAAATGTATGTAGCTTTATAATCTTATTATTATAAAAATTTGATTTATTTTCTTGTATGCTGATTGATAAGATAACGACAGAATTTAATAATTGTTTTATTCGTTCATATAAAATACAGAAACGTAAATCTTTGTAATATAATATATTTGTATTCTTATCCTTTCTTCTCCCTCCCGATAAAAGACAACTAGAAAATCTTTTGAATCCATCGAACACAGGTAATATAAGGATTATTTTACTTTTGATAACAAATAAGTTATAATTCTTTTTTATTGGATCAATAAACTAAGATTAAAGTCAAAATAAACAATCATAATAATATATATATATATATATATATATATATATATATATATATATATATATATATATATATATATATATATATATATATATATAAAGTAATTTAAATGCATTAACTCTGGATATCTGATATCAATTTGTAAAAACATTCATTTATTCCTTATTGCTATACGGAGTGAAAACGTGGACTCTCGGAATTACAAGTATGAGGCGTATAGTAGCCTTTGAAATGTGTATTTTGCGAAGGATGCTGAAGATTTCGTGGACAGAGCACGTGACCAACAACGAGATGCTGAGAAGAATAAGGACTGAGAGAGAACTCCTAAATATTGTAAACAACAGAAAAACGAGTTATCTAGGACATATTTACAGAGAAGAAAAATACGACTCATAATGGAAGGGAAAGTAGAAGGAAAAGGAGGCCCAGGAAGAAGAAAATGCTCCTGGCTAAATAATGTGACTGGACAGGCATGGACACACATTAGATACTAAGAACAGCTCAAGATAGAGAGCAATTTGCTGTAGTTATAGCAACCCTTCCGTAATAAAGAAGGAACCTTAAGAAGAAGTGTAAACAGCATTTTATTTAAATTAATTTATTCAACCAAAAACATAATATAATTTAAGAATAGTTATTTCTATAATTAGGCATATTAGGCTACAAGTGAGTGAAATATTTTTTTACTCGGTATTGAAATTTTTCTCACAAATTGTCAGCAACAGCCGACAACGAGTGGCAAATAAAGATTCACTGTTTAAAAATACCATAAGAATAAGATAAGTAAATATTATATAATTTTATAAAATTTTCGCCTATCCGATTTAGCAAATCGCTCTATGATTGCATCAACATCTAGAAAAATCAGGATGCACAATGATGAGTGCTAAACCAGTTAACCTTTCCTCCGAAGTTCTATTTCTAAGCTAAGTCTTCAGACGCTTAAGCGTAGAAAAACTAAGCTCTGCTGTTGCTACAGTGTCTGGTAGTGTAATTAACATTAGCAGAAATATTCTGATACTTGTATACATATAAATATCGCAGTTTTCTAATACTTCTAAAATATAATCAGGAAGTTTTCTATTATTTTGCACGACTCCTGTCAATTTTTGAATCCACAATGAAAACTCTTGTTCTCTTGTTGTACTGTGGAATATGCAGTAAATGGTCCAACAATATCCTGGAAGTCAACAATTTTTTTAATGCAACTTTATCTTCTAGTGTGTTATTAGTTTTAGGTAAAAAAACTCGAAGAATAAATAGATTCTTAACTTTCGGTGAAAGCCTTTCTTCTAAATAAGATATTGTCTAAAAGGGGTAAATAAATAGATCTTCGGAAATATTCTTCGCAAGAGTTTGCAGATTGGTTTTGACGACAGGTTTAATGAGAAACTATACCATTTTCTATTCAATGTCTGGTTGTTCAGTTATTTCGTTTAATTCATAGTAAAGTTTGCTGAAAACAGATTCAGCATTTGATCTTTTATTTTGTGCATGTAGTGTCCTCTATGACCTCAGTAGCTTTCTTCAAATCTAATTATGGTGACAGAAGTAGATGACTAAGTGATACAGTTGTACCTAAAACATCACTAAGAAAACTACTAAAATGAGAAATTCTGGGCTCCAAATAGTTTGCATTAATGAAAATGCATCAGCTGACATTTTACTGTCCTTCCACGTAGAAATTGTTTCAAGAGCGTTGTATAATTTGGTGATTTATTAGCCCTAGAACTGAAGATGACCCACCTTTCAACCCAACAATATTCACTTTGATATTTATTATATATAAATTATAAAATGTAGCACACAGTCTCAACAATTATAATACATATTCAAATTACAAACAACCAATTCGTAGACAAAACTGAAGATAAGAAATACCTAAATACAAAATAAAAATATGCTGATTTCGTGCGAAAAGTCATGTCATGTACATTAAATGAGCAATAATTCTATCCCATCGATAATTCTCTGGCACTCAAATGACGAATTGACAAAATTTGAAAATGTAAAAGGGCTTCCGCAAAATTCTACACTTACCCCTAGAATAAATGAGTTTGAATCATTTCCACTCTTGACTTCCTGTTTATAGCGTTGATGGGTTTAAAATTATTATTTTTTAGGATTATTTGATTGATATTTAATTTTGTTTGGGGAGGGTCATGCCCCCCGTGACCCCCCCTTGGATCCGCCACTGCGCCCATAGCACATAATATGAAAATTCGTATACAAAATGTCTTTGACAGTGTTGGATCTGAATTGCTTTAGGGCGTTCGGTACTCTATATCGGTACTTATCAACCTTATGCGACTGTGTGTTAAAAACATTGGACAACTTTTTTAACATTTATTAACATGATAAAGAATGCAATAATGATTACAGGCTATCGATTAGGTGAATACTATATTGTAAAATAATGAGTTATTAAATTCAAATAATTTTTAATTGTTGATATTTTGATTTATGTTTATAAAATTAGATTATAATTTTTATAATTTTTGTTTATTATATTTTAGTAGGAACACAAAATTTATTAATAAAAAACTGCACTAACATAAAATCTATAGTTCTTTTCTAAATATCTACAAAACGAAACATGCCAGGTACACAAATTAATTTTAATACTAAAAGAAAGGTCGTAATATTTTCTATAAAATACAATATATTATATTATATACTATATAATATGTCCCTCTCTCTCTCTCCAATGGCGCTACAGCCCAAATTGGGCCTTGGCCTCCTCCAAGCTATGCCTCCAACCTTGTCGGTCCCGCGCCGATCTTCTCCAAGTTCTCACGTCTCGCAAATTTTGCGCGTCCGCTGCCACTTCATCCTCCCATCTTTTCCGTGGCCTTCCTTTTGGTCTTGCGCCCTGCATTTTACTATCAAGGGCTCTTTTCGGCAATCTTTCTGTCTCCATTCTTACTACATGACCAGCCCAGCGAAGTCTCTGAAGTTTAACGAATTCTGAGATCGGTGTCTCTTTGAACAGTTGGTAGAGTTCATGGTTATACCTGGATCTCCATATTCCGTTTTCGTTAATAGATCCAAATATCTTTCTTAGGACTTTTCTTTCGAAGATTTCCAGTTTTCTTTTTGTCTCTTCTGTCATCACCCATGTCTCGCATCCATAACATACTATTGGTCTGATAATAGTTTTGTAGACCCTGATTTTCGATTTCCAGGTTGTGTTTTTGGAGCGAAACACATGATCGAGTGAAAAATAAGCTTTGTTTCCCTTTACTATTCTTCTTTGGATTTCTGGTTCTTCTGTTCCATCCGTGTTTAATGTAACTCTTAAATATGTGAAACTTTCTATCGTTTCAATATCGTCCTCTAATTCAACTGTGCGTCTGTTTCCCCTAGCTCTTGCCTGTGTTAACTTTTTTGTCTTTTGAATATTTATTTCTAGTCCGGTCTCTTTTGCCTTTGATTTTAATTGTGAATATATTTCTGCCGCCTCTTCTGTTCTGCGAGACATGATGCTGATATCATCGGCATAGGCGGCAATCTGTATTGATTTATTTGTTAGGAGATTACCTCTTCCTATATTCAGCTGTCTTATCACATATTCCAAGGTCAGGTTGAATAGTGTCGGTGCCAGCCCGTCTCCTTGCTTTAATCCCTGAGCTATCGTAAAGTTTTCAGTGAGCTCATTTTGCACTCGGACAGTTGCTATTGACGAATCCATTGTTGTTTTTACCAGTCGGATGTATTTTTGGGGGATATTAAAGCTCTGCAATATTTGATATAACTTGTTCCTATTAATTGAGTCGTAGGCTTGTTTGAAATCTATGAATATGTTGTGGACGTCAATGTCGTATTCCCACGATTTGTTTAAGATTTGTTTCACTGTGAATAGTTGGTCAGTTGCAGATCTTCCTTGTCGGAAACCGGTTTGATATTCCCCGACAATATTTTCAGTTAGTTTTTGGAGTCGTTTGTTTAGTATGTAAGTAAAAATTTTGTACGCTGTGCAAAGAGGGTTATGCCGCGATAATTTTCGCATTTCAGTTTATCCCCTTTTTTATAGATTGGGCATATAATCCCGGTTTTCCAGGTTTTCCAATCATTAGGGATCTTTTCATCATATATAATATGTATATTTACATAATGATATAGCAAACACAATTGAAAAGTTCAACGCCGATCTGTATCGTTCCAGAAACGATCCCCCTAACTACTCAAAGTAGAACTGGAAAAGGCAGATACCAAAGGTCAACTCAGAAGTGATGCCCGAAATAAGCCACGAAGAAATAGAAAGAGCAGTAAAATCAATAAAAAGGAATAAAGCTCCTGGAAGCGATGGAATCCTAGCAGAAATGCTGAAGGAAGGCGGAGAAGAAGCCATCACATATCTAAAACTACTATTTAATAAATGTCTATTCGAAGGCAACATACCCGAACAATGGAATACTGTTAAAACACTACTAATACACAAAAAGGGAGACACCATAGACCTGTAAAATTATCGACCAATTTTACTTCTTTCACAACTTTACAAAACCAAAGATTATTACAAACAGATTAACAATTAAATGTGATGGATATCAACCAGTAAAATAAGCCGGATTTAGAAAAGGGTACAGCACCTGTGACCTATATACTTTGAAAATCCTAATAGAAAAGACTAACGAATACAATCTCTCATTATGTCTGGCCTTTATAGATTATGAAAAAGCTTTTGATAGCGTAGAACTGTGGGCAATAGAAGAAGCATTACAGCTGCCCTAGAAGATATCTTTAAGTCAATAGACTGAGAAAATAGGGGAATCCCTATTAACGGAAGATACTTAAACCATCTTAGATACGCAGATGATGTAGTACTAATAGCCGACACATGGAATGCACTGAATACGATGATTGAGGAGCTACACACAGAATCCCTAAAAAAGGACTGAAAATGAATTTCAGCAAAACTAAACTAATGTCAAACAAAGATGACAAACCTATGATAAACATCCAAGGGACAGATATATAACACGTAGATTAATATACATATCTGGGTCAAAATGTCAAGGTAAGCAAAAAAAATTAGACTACCGAAATAAGCAGACGTGTAAAAATGGGACGGGCAGCATTCGGAAGACTCTCATACGTACTCAAAAATAAAAATATAACTCAAAGACTGCGAATCAAAGTGTTTAATTCCTGTATCCTACCTGTACTTAGATATGGAGCTCAAACCTGGACACACTCACTACTCACAGCTCACTAAAATAAACATGGAGAAGATCAGAAAAACTCAAAGAGCTAGGGAACGACAGATACTGGGTATCTCACTCAAAGACCATAAAACCAATGAAGACATTCGTAATAGAACAAAAGTGAAAGATGCTGTCGGCCGTCTTAAGGATGGCCGATAGAATAAAGAAATCGGGAATTGGCGGCCATATGAGCCAAAAGACCACGAGGACGACCGCAAATGCGCTGGAGCGACGATATTAAAAGAACTGCCGGACCAATGTGGAAACGTCTTACAAGCAACAGAAATGAATGGCGAGAATTAGGAAAGGCCTATATTCGGCAATTCGAATAGAGAGAAGGGCTTAAATATATATATATATATATATATATATATATATATATATATATATATTCATCATCATTATGCAACCTCTTTTGTCCACTGCTGGACATATGTCTCTCCCATTTTTCGCCAGTCTTCACGGTTCCGTGCTTCTTGTTGCCATTTCTTGGATATTCGTCCAATGTCGTCCATCCAGCGTGTTGGTGGTCGTCCTCTGCTGCGTTTGTCTTCTCTTGGACGCCAGTCAATTAGTTTTCTGGTCTATCTTGTGTCTTTCAGTCTCGCTATGTGACCTGCCCAATTCCATTTCAGCTTGGCTATACGTTCGACATCACTGATACCTGTTCTTTTCCTTAAGTCTTGGTTCCTTATTTTGTCTTTTTTTGTCTCTTTTTGTCTTTTTCTGCTCCGTATGTCATAATAGGAAGAACGCATTGGTCAAATGTCTTCCGTTTCATAGTTATCGGGATGTTGCTCTTAAAGATGTCTCTTAGTGAACCATACGCCGCCCAAGCAAGTGTTATTCGTCGTTGAAATTCGCAGGTCTGGTGTCCTTGCC
This sequence comes from Diabrotica undecimpunctata, assembly GCF_040954645.1. Classification (NCBI taxonomy): domain Eukaryota; kingdom Metazoa; phylum Arthropoda; class Insecta; order Coleoptera; family Chrysomelidae; genus Diabrotica; species Diabrotica undecimpunctata. The sequence continues at coordinate 10,993,680 of NC_092809.1, read as the reverse complement.
TATTCTGATTTCATGACCAAGATATATGTACTTTTCTGTCAATTCTACTTCTTCTAAATTTGGTCTTACTGATGTTCATTTTTAGACCTATTGTTGAAGATACGTTTTCTAATTCTTGTACCATTTGTTGTGCTTCACCCAGATCTTCGGTAATAAGTACTATGAACGCAGATGATTGAGCATTTCTCCATCTATTTTTATTCCTCTATTTTCCCACTTTAGCATTTTAAAGGCGTATTCGAGGACCGTTATAAATAATTTAGGTGAGGGAGTGTCGCCCTGTCTTACACCTCGCTTGATATGAATTTCTCTGGTGGTATCATGTAGTTTTACACGCATTGTGGCGTTTTGGTATAATGTTTGTACTAGCTTTGTGAGCCGGTAATCTATTCTACTATTGTTCAGAGCAGTTATAATGCTGTCTAATTCCACAGTATCGAAGGCTTTGTGAAAGTCTACCAAGATAAGTACCAGTGGTCTGTTATATTCTAGCGACTTTTCTATTAAGGTTTTTACTGTTTGCAGGTGATCGTTTGTTCCGAATTTTGAGCGGAAGCCAGCTTGTTCTCATGGCTGGTAGAAATCTAACTTTTTCTCTAGTCTTGTCGTAATTTGTTCGGGTAAACATTTTATAGATGTGGTTCAATAGGCTGATTGGCCTATAGTTTTCTAGGTGCGCCTTGTCTCCTTTCTTGTGTAGTAAAATTGTTACTGCATTGTTCCATGTAGGAATGTAGGAATGTTCCATTCCATGTATATATATATATATATATATATATATATATATATATATTTATTTAACTCTTATTCCATTCTCTCTCCTGATGCCAACCATAATGTAGCTTCACCTTTTTAAAAAAAAAATTAAGCTGCTTGTACTTGTGTAGTGTAGTGTACTGTACAAATTTATGTTTATGACATTCTCAACAGTTTGTTGAATATGCCAAAATTGACGAAATGCCCCTGAAGATGCTCTAGGAAGCGAAAGTACTTGGGCAGGATTTAATTAATAAACTGTGCTCGATATCTGTCCTTTTTATTTGATCAAAGTTCATTTATTTAAATGTTGTTTTATCTTTGAAAATCTGTTAAATAAAAAAGTTAAATTAAAATACCTATATCCTTTTAACACCAAATGTTTCTTTACCCAAGCTTTCCGGAAGTGAGTGACATATTTAATATTTACGTTTTATTTCCGCCCGCCTATTGATTTTAATCAAAAAAGCTTTTTCTGGACTATCATCCTATGAGATAAAATATTAAATTCAGAATTGAATCATATTATTATATTAAAACTTACAGGAAAATACCGCGTATTAAACAGTAAAAGTGTGCACCAAAATGCAAATAAGTAATCAATACCTGGGAAACTTTGTTATTATCACATTTTTATTAAATGTTATGAGCTACAGATACCTTACATTACAATCTGTACTTTTAAGATCAATTAGCCATTGTAACTTAACCTAACCTACTATGATAAATAAAACCAGCTAAACTTATAAGCGTTTTCAGTATCAACGTAAAATATTTACCTATAATAGTAAAAGTTATTATACTTTGATGAGAACACTACCGCACTTTTTAGATCTGATTTTATTCCATCGCATTAACTCTACACCAATTCAAATGGTATAGTTCTTGTAAGACATGCAGTAATACTTTTGATATCTAGAAGTTGCAGAATCCCTTAGTTAGTATCTTGGTGAAGCATTTGCTCATAGCCCCATGCTTGTTTACTAATTACTTTGTATCAAATCAAACGATGGAGAGTGTTTGAAGCATATAAAATGAACGAGACCGCGTTGCTCAGAATCGGAATGTTGCAAATGCTTTACTTTTTTGACCGTTGCTAGATTCTAGCACAATTGATGCCATTCCATTCTCACAATTTGAACTGAACGATTTAGTAAGACACTTAGGCCTTTCTAAAGAATCGGTAGAAATTTTAGGATCTAGATTGAAAAATTGACATATGTCGGCTCCGGATATATCCTTTTCTTGGTATCGATGTAGGGAAAAGGAATTTGTATATTTCGTCTCCCAAGAGAAGGACCTGGTATTTTGCAATGATGTTCCTGGACTTATGTCACATTTCCAACTAGAATATGGTCGTAATGAGTGGAGACTTTATTGATTCTTCAAAAAGAAGCCTTAAAGCAGTACTTCTACACAATGACAATAACTATGCTTCTATACCAGTTGGGTACTCTTGAAAAAATGGTTGGTTCACTTGAAAAAATGTTACGAAAACCTTGAACTGATTTTAAGCAAACTCTGCTATTCAGACCACAAATGGACACCATGTGGTAATTTAAAAATGACTTCAATGCTGCTTGACCAACAAAGTGGCTATACAATCCCTTGCTTTCTGCGTGAATCCCAAGCCTTAAGGATCTGAAAAAGGTGTTACTTCCACCACTTCAACACATGTATATGGTAATACGGTATTACTCATTTTGTACCTACTAAAGGAATTTTTAAACTATCTTTACTAAGAAATATATGCCCGTAGCGAATGTACCTGTAACCCTTTTCTGTAGGGTATGAAAATCTGACCGTTGGAGCGAACTAGTATATGTCCATGAATTTAAACCGATTGCAAGTATTTCTTCTTTATATGCTCAAAAACGACAGTGTTAATTCTCTGATTTACCGATCAGATTGAACTGATATATAAATGACAAGGTCTATAAAAGTATACCTTATTTGCAAGAATTTTAATGGTCCATTTTGCAGTATTCCATGTTAGCCTCCTGATTTTTTTGAAGACATCAAAATGGGCATCAGCGTTTTAAGAAATATAGATAAAAGAAAATGAAATTTTTAAAAAAATAATCTATTACACACCTACTTTTTTTGCATAAGGAAAATTTATAAAAGAATAATGGGGGTTAATGTCGACCATTTATCGTCATCTGATGCCTAACCTAAAATGAACGTGTTCGTGTTTTTAATGATGAATTTGACACAATATAATAATTAAAAACTCATAACTAGTCTCTGACCAGATGCACATTCCCTTCCTGATTAAACAGGGCCCATCCCAAGCACTAATAGAACATTTGATAATAGACATTACCACACTCCATCCTGTGTGCAGAATGACCTTTATATGTTGTAAACATTACGTTTGTTTGATGACATATTGTTCCGTAATGCAGTTGTGTAATGGGCGGGTACGTTTTGTTGTGAGTAATTACTGTTTCTCAGTTCTCCCGTGAGTTATTTAGTATAAATCGATTATAGTTTCTAAGCGCTAACGAGACCTAACAATATCGGATTTTACGAATATATTATTTAGTAAACGAAAGGACTGATATGTTTTTGTACACACTTATGAAAGTCAAAAGATGGAAAAGGGAAGTATTTTTAAAATGCGTAAAAGATTTTAATTCCTAGCTGAGCGCTTTCGGCTTACACAGCCATCTTCGTAGCTATGCTACAGAGAGCAATGATGAAAATAACTCATTTTAATGTAACAATTCATGTAAGCTGGTTCCTAAAAAAACTGATACGACTCTTTGTAGTAAAATTTGATCATTTTGAGCAGTGTATTTGATTGGTCTGGCATTATATTATATTTATTATGACAGATAAATAATAAAATCAACAAACAATTGATTACATATGTTAATTTATAAATTGTAATAATTATTAAGGTCTAAATTTTGATATTATTTGGAATTCCTGCATTTTATAAAGAGTATTTATAAATGATAGTTTTTACATAAAATAGGGTTATTGTTATTATTTTTATTATTATTAAGGAATAAAACAAACGTCTTACCTCAACAATATATTAAAGCAAGAATTGTAACCAAATTAAAAGATAACTGAGCACTATTAGAGGCAGCAAAACATTTTAACTTAAGTAGAACCACAGTTTTTCTATTAATAAAAAATGGAGGGAACAATAAACTCTCCAAAGAAAGCGAGGGTCTGCAAGACCAAAACTATACTAAATTAGTGTGTAAAAATAAAATTAAAATTTTGTAATATCTCCATCAGAATTGATAACAGCTTGTAGTCTTCGGTCCATCTGCGTAAAAGGCACTATGAAATTGTCGTCTTTAGAGAGCTCTTCTCAAACCTGTTGTATACCCTGCCAGAGCTCTTCAGCATTTTCAGGTATAAAATTACGACGATATAACCGTTTTATAATAACCTCCCACACATTCTCCATTGGGTTTAAATCTGTACTGTAGCTAGCCCAGGTTTCGATGTTATTATTCTGGAACCATTGGTTTATTATATTTGCGGTGTGAACAGGACAATTATCTTGTTAGAGGATAAAATTATATTCTGGATACAACTGTTCTACACTGAGAAATATTATGTTTTCTAGAATATTCAGATAAGTCTGCCCAACAAACCATCCATCAATATACCATTCCCATTCTTCTGAATAAAATCCATCCCCATACCATGGCGCTAAAATGACCAGCTGCTGGATATTTATCAACATATAGAAGATTAAATCTATTATTATTGGTCTATACACCCCAGGTGGATGGAAAAACTGATAGTCGAGGGTAGAGTTGAAGGAAAGAGACTAGGGAAAGATCTCCAAGCCATTGGGTAGATCAAACAAAAATACTGATTAGCCAAGGGTTACATGAAGCCGAACAACTAGCCCAGGACGGAGAAGGATGGAGAGAAATCGTGCAAAAACTGTAAAGGCCTGATGGTGTCAGATAGCCAAGCGAGTCAGCCGGCCGATTCTCATTCGATTCACTATCGAATGATAAAGTGGATGTCGGTTCAAGCTCTGGCTCGGTGTACAGAAAAATAAAAAAGGCTAACGCAGCAGTTTAAAATTCTGAAACGAATCTACGGCTTAGATTAGAATATGCTGGTGTCTGATCGGCCTATGGTGGAGCAGTACGGCAAGAAATAAGAGCTGGCGTCTCGGTGATACTCCTCCATAGATCCATACCGGAAGGACAAGGCGCCTAAATACCGGCATTGTTGTCTTTCTTCCCGGAAACTGTGACATAATTCTTGCATTTTTCGCATATTCAAAAGGATTCTCTTCTAATTTCTCCAAAAGCGTAAGATCTTCATAAGCGGTAGATATTTTTGGTCTTTCAGTTCCTTGCTTTCTTTCAAGAGTTTCTTGTTCTCTCCACCTTTTACTAATATTAAAAACTGTTGTTCTGCTTACGTTAAACCTGTTCGCTACGGCAGATAATGACCAACCATCTTCTAATTTCATTACAATTCTTGCTTTTAGTTCTTTACTAGCATGTAGAGCCATTTTTTGAGGTTGAGGTGACAGTATGTAAATAATAAGTATTTATTCTTCAAAATACGTTGCTCAATTTTCTTCAAAATACGCTTTAAAAGTCGTATTAGTTTTTTTTATATTTTATAGGAGTTGAGTTATCCAATATCGAACTGGAGAATAATAAAGAAATTACATCCTGTAGTGAATACACGTACCTGGGAGTAATCTTCGATAGAACGGGAAAAGACGATGAGGAAATAAAGAAAATGGTAACACAAGCTAGAAGAACAATTGGCTGCCTAAATGGAATACTTTAGAGCCCCGAAATAGGAATAAAGCGAAAATACAATATATATGAAACACTAATTAAAAGCAGCCTAATTTACGGGACAGAAACTTGGCGAATAACCGAGAACAACAGAAAAAAATTAGAAGCTGTAGAAATGGATGTGTTTAGAAGATCGTTAGGTATATCCCGCAGGGAAAGAGTTCAAAATGAGGAGATAAGACGACGAATTGGAGTAGACGGTTACTTAACAACAGATATTGAGAGGAAACAGTTAATTTGGTATGGTCATGTCCAAAGAATGGAAGACATAGATTGCCCAAAAAGATTATGCAGTGGGTAAACCAAACCGTAAAAAATGAGGAAGACCCAAAAAACATGCAAAGAAGGGGTAACCAAGGCAATGAGTACAAGGGATCTTAGAGATGGCCGATGGGACGATAGAAGGACGTGGATGTTAGGCATCGGTCATCGTCGAAAGACGTTCTTAAACCGGTATATATATATATATAGTTTTTTTTATGAATGAGCTGTAACTACGAATGGAAAAAAGAACAGTAATTAGAATCACTCAAGATAAATCACCAATAGGTATGTGTATCTGAACAAAGTGGAGATGTGTAAAATCAAGAACGGAGAATATCAACAACAACTAAAACAATACGAGTACTAAGTGAAATAATAGAATTTAAACCTTCTCAAATCAAAACCGTAATGTTTTCCCAGTGGCATACCGTGTAAGATTTTTTTTTAACTAATGAGGAAAATAATAAGACAATGAATGAGAAGGATCATTAATTTATTATATTTAATAAAAACAGTTAAATTAAATCTCATTATTTAATGATAAACCAATAAAGCACATCACCAGTAAAGTTATATTTCAAAGGGAAGGTATAGCCAACCGTTCAAATGCGAAACCATATTTTGTTGAAATGATTTATACCAACAATAACGCTCGTAAATATCAAAAGATTTATTCTAACTAGATTTTAATTAGCCATCACGATTCATAAAATTTAAAAAGTGAGATTGTGGTGTGCTTTTTCCGTTGTCCAGAAAAGCCAAAAGAAAAACCATCAGATCATTACTAATTAACTCGCCAATTAACCGAGTCTGCTGTACATCCGACGTGCAGTGGCGGCGATTGTTAGAGTTTTCCCTGGAGTCGCAAACTTTGTCCTTCGGTCATTTATGTTACAACTCTCTTGGAAGAGTATGGTGACTTCTCGTTTCAGTCAACCTCTTGATAGCTTTTAAAAGTCATTTTTTCCTTGAAAAGTCTTCACTAAAGATAAAAATAATGTAATCTTTTTTAGTAGGTTTAGTTTGACGATGATAGTTCGATTTGTTCTAGGCGATTAGGGATTCACGCGGGACAGCGGAACGTAAAACAGGCTCTTGTTCCGTCTCGTTTCTCGCATTTTTCCATCTGTCTCGTCCCGCAGCTATTTTCGCTGGCCCATCCCGTATTCCAAGGAACATCCGTTGTTCCGCAAAGCTAACTTAAATTATATTTTCTAAATAAGTAAACATATTTTTTTCTGAGTATATTTTACTTTTACAAATTGTATTAACATTAAAATCAAAATTATATTATTAGAACAATTTAATTAATTACTTCAGCTTCTACAAGTGGCACATTTTCTTGTACAATGTGTTATGTAAACATTTTTATTTGTTTTGAGTTTCTCCTGTTTAAAATTGTTTCATACCATATAGGATCATTTACACAACAATGCATGGCCCACCTTCTAATTTAATATTTTTTTCATTAATTATTACTTTTCGTTAGACTGAAAATCGCTATAATCTTTTTATTTTTAATGGAATGTTAAAATTTTATGAGTAATTTTGGAGGAATATTATTAAATTACTTTTGTTTGGGAAAGTATGTGGTATTTATTTTCATATTTTACATTTAATATTTTTCTTTTACTGTATCTAATGTGATCTAATTCAATGGCATATTCTAACTTATTTGCTTTAAAATATATTGTTCCTGTATCCTGTTATTTCGTAAAATCTCGTAAAATTGTTAAACTGGCTGTCTAATTTATTATGTTTTGAGTACGGAGAATTTGACTTTCTCTTTCGTTATTTTGTGTCGCCAATACATACAAAACGTATAAAGTATCGTATTACCGTGACAATTAACTTGAATTATCGACATTCAAAATCGCAATACAATAGAGTGATTTATTCGTATACCCTCTTGGTATACGGACCACCTCGAAGCATGGCCAGAGGGTTTTTGACTATCTCAAGTCTCAAGACGACACTTCGACTTCATCATCGAAACAGCGAACAGTAACCACACGGGACGTCCCTTCTTTTGTGCCTCGGATGGCGTCGCGACGGTCAACGCTATGGACTACGAATACATCGATATACCAAAAGGTAAGTCTACATTTTTTGTACAGACAAAAATACTGAGTAAGGCTAGTTAATTTCGTAATTTATTTCGTAATTTATTTCGTAATCCTCGATCAGCCGGCTTCTTTGTTTCCTCATAGTCAAGCCGGCTCTGGAGAAGAGCCGTTGACGAACGTAGCAAGAATTGATCCCTTGATAAACGAGCCACGGTAGGAAATTTATTCTGCTTGTCTTTCCACCAAGATGCAATGTCCACGTTTCTGTCTTCTCTTTCTTCTGTTAGATATCAATCCAGTTCGCCGTCAAGGCGCATCCTTTTCTTTTACAGTGACACAATTTCGAGACACTCCTCAAAAATTTCATAATATGTGGATTGGAACTTATGGTCCAATTATGTGGCCCCTCGTTCACCCGAACTAAATCCTCCTGTTTTTTTATTTGAGGATTTAAAAAACAATATTTATAAAGGTTTTCTCCAATATACAGAGGATTCACCAATCATCCAATCCGCACTGAAGATGGCGCATGGGCAAAAAGTAATAAAGATAAAACTGAAATTTCTGCTGAACATCTTAAAATGGATATCCAACCTTTTCCTGCAGACGAACATATCAATATAGATAATGAAATCCAACTTTATCTAGAATCTCCCTATCAACTTAAAACTTCATTTACATTGAATGAATTCACACATATTATTCACACTAAATTAAACCCCAAAAAGTCCCCAGGGTATCACCTAATTATTGTAAGAATCGTAAAGGAATTACCAAGAAAGCCCTACTTTATCTTACACAACTGTGCAGTGCTGTACCTGATATTCACTGCAGTCTGTGGGCTTACCTACTTCATCAAAAGGCACAACAGCAACTTATGCATATGACACAACACTAATCTCATCTCATAAAGACCCAGCTGTAGCATCACACAGAGTACAGGCTAACCTAAATGCACTACAAACTTGTTTAAAAAATTTGGCGTCTACGAACCAACGAGGAAAAATTTGCGCAAGTAACATTTACAAACCGCAAATGAAACTGCCCTCCGTATTAAACGGTCAACCTCTGCTACAGAAAGACGACATAAGATACTTAAGAATGCATTTGGATCGTAGACTCACATGAAGAAAACGCATTTTTACCAAGTGAAAATAGCTGAGCCTTAAACTCAGCAAACTATATTTGTTAATAGGACAGAAGTCAAAACTGTCAATTGACAAGAAAATTTAACATATAAAGGTATTTTAAAACCCAGTTGGAGCTATGGAATTCAGCTCTATATATACATATAACTCTATATATACATATAACTCTATATATACATACATTATACGGTATACCCTGCAATACATACCAATTTGGGACACCCTGTATCCCTACATAAACGACCAAAGTATAAAACTGAACCAATTGGCGTAGGAAGTTTGAATTGTGACAGTTGCTTTGGGGATTTATTGCTCGTGATTACGAGGGTTGTCTTTTTAGTTTTGCTTATAGCCATAAAGACAAAAAATATATAGACTGAAAGTACTTTATTGCTTTTCCACATTTGTTCCACCAAGTTGACACCTGCAAAATCGCTGTTTTAAAGGCTTTAATGGCTTCTTCTGGCGACTGGAATCGCTGCCCACGCATTGAATTCTTGATCTTTGGGAACGTGAAGAAGTCGTTGAGGCTATACGGTGGATGGTTTAACAATTCAATGTTTTGAAGCTTAAAAATCTCTATTGTCTTTTGGGCAGTGTGAGCACTTGCATTGTCCTGATGTAGGATGATTCGCCGTTGTTTGTTGCTTTGTCGGAGTTTCGTGATAATTTCTGGTAAACAGACGGTTACATACCAATCATAAGTAACCATTCTTCGATCTTCTAAGGCAATTGTTCATCGCCACTAACAATACGATAAACGTTTTTTGAGGTTCCTTTGTTGAACCCTTCCAATATTTTTCGACACCATTTTTTGAGCAAATGAGGGATCCAACGGGGAACCAACTTCGCAACAGCCAGTTCTTCATGTAGGATATTTTGGATCGAGGTCTCTGAAGTACCCAAAGATGCCTCTATCTTCCAGTATGTGTTAGACGGAGGTCAACCTTAGTTACCTGACGAACCGCGTCAATATTTTGCTGTGTGACTGCTGTTTTGGGGGGACCTGGTCTGGATTCGTTGCTCAGACTGGAGCGACCACGCTGAAATTCGCAATACCAGTGGGAAATAGTTGACCTTTCATTCCCAAACACAGAAAACCTTTTAGCGAGACATTGCTGTTATATCCTCTAAATAATCCTCTCCGAAAATTGTAAAAAATTATTGCTTGAAAATGTTCGCGGCTAAAACCCATTTTACGACCGACTTGTTTATTTCAAAAATTCACTATAACTACACGACTTACATTGAGCGCCCTCTAAACGGCTATATGCAAAACTAAAAAGACAAACCTCGTCTGTAATTGCGACAGACATGCGACACTACAAGGGTCGTAACTTCAGTTCAGTGAGCTTATTACGACAGTTACTCCCTTGTCACATTGCCTTTGATAATATCTGCAGTAGTTGGTGGGGAAAGGTTAGGACGAAATAATTTCAGACTGCGACCTATAAACCTCCAAAACAATGTATTATTACTAAAGAGAGAGGAACTAGACTCCATGATGTAACACAAATATTTAAAAAACTAAAGACACTATACCAATATATTCAAACTATGCAAAATTGGATAGATTTATGATTTCATGGAATAGTAAACATACAAGTATCTAAGTTGATGATGTTGTTTGACCTAAACAATATTCGCAAAATGTACTCTACACATTTGCTTAGCTAAAACACATTATTATAAAGCTCTCGCTTGAGATATATAACTATGGAAACTGTATATAGATCCTATTTAGTTGTGCTGTCCAGTTCTGCTTTATACAGCGAATAAAGAAATCTGTGTATTTAAGTTTTACGTCGCTGACTGTCGGGACTTTGAAATAAATTTATTAAAATAACTCATTTCGTAAATAGCAATGCAATTTTGTTTTTAATGACCCTCCCATTATCCCCTTCTGGCACGCCTCTACATTTTCGATTTCACCCCTTAATGGGAGTATCGTTTATTGAATATCTTTGGCTTGGGGAACGCAGCTTTTTGTCACCGTTAATGTGTTTTTATTGGAATTTGGGAATTAGGTTTTATTTGTGGTGGAATCCAATGGAAAATGGGAATACAGTTTACATCAATACTCTGAAAAAAAATGTGGATTTTCCGTTAATATTTTCATAATAAACTTTGTACTCTAAACACATTTAGATCTTCGTAAATACACAAAATACACCGTCGACAAACAAACGTTCAAATTCATTTGCTATCCATGGTATAGAACGTATTTGCTGAATTTTTAATCTGTGTTGCCATCAAAATTTTTGTTAAGTTGAAGCTAAAAGTTAACAATGCCAAATCAATGTATCCATAACTGATAAATCAAAATGTTTAATATTGCAAAGAAGATCTAGTGTAAGTAAATGTAAGAGTTGACTCTTAGGACTACGTAATAAGAACTCGTGGTTGAAAGACCTGAGGAGATGGTTTGACCGCACATCCACAGAAATCTTTCGTGCAGCAGTTTCAAAAGCTACAAGTGCCATTTGGATCGCCAACCTTCGAAAGGAGACGGCCAATAAGAAGAATAAGATATTCTCGGATATTCCTTGAATTTTATAACGCTTGTTTATTCAGTTTTGGCAACTCTAAAACTAGTTTGTCACTACTTGCTGGGCTTTAGCTAGATGTAGGTTGAATACAAACTGAAAGGACGAAAAGCTGACAAAGAAAGAAAAGCTGACTCGCATATTTTCCATTATTGGATAGCCAAGAGTACTGGACAGATATAGCAAAGCAGATCCGTATGACACCATCCCCAACAATATATTGAAATATTCTTCTGTATCAGTCGCTCTGATGAATCCTGGTAGGATGAAACACGTATAAGCGAATATACAGAGGTACTATACGTGAAATCAAATCTTAACTGTCTTTTCTTATATTAAAAATATTTACACAAGTTGTTTTTTGAAGAGGTTCAGCTTATTGTAGTGTTTAGTACGCAGGTAAGGTACTTAGTAAATAGCACACAACCGATTTGGCCTTAGGACTAACATATAATCTCTCAGATCATAGACACCAAAAGAGAGCGATGGATAACAATTCATGCAGGACCTTGTCATGGGGAGAAATAGCTGAAATGTGGAGGCGTTTGGTCTGCAAGTCACTGGACATACCAACGTTAAAGCTGACTAGATCGCTCAACAATTGCTCAAAGGTGGAAAAGTTATGTTTTCAACAAATATTTGGAAGTAAAATCTAACCACAGCCAGAAAAGGAGGTTGTAGAGCTGTCAAGACACTTTACATTGGTGGAGATCAACAACTATAATTATCTCTACAAAAATGGCAAAGTAACTGGCTTTAATGATATTTTACTGTAATAACTTTCCATTTATTTACAATCTGTAATAATATCACAATAAGTTAATTGTGTAATTATTTTACAAGTAACATGCAACAAGTGGTCCCATGACAATTTCCTATTTATATTTTCATTTTAACAAAAATTATTTGTAAATTTGAGATCTCCCCAGAACACTACCCTGTGAAACTCCTGCTTTGACTGGATAACGACTTGTGTACCGATGGCCATGTCTTACTAGGAAATGCCGGTTATGGAGGTAGGACTTAAGGATAAGAAAATAATTTAAGGGAAAGACTTCTCTAAGTTTGTAGAGTAGACCAGTGTGCCAAATTCTATCGAAGGCTTGAAAAATGTCCAAAAAGGCTGCTGAATAGTATTTTTTTCTTCTAGAGCTTCATAAATAAAATTACAGACTCTATGTGTTTGCTCAGAGGTCGCATGTTATTGTCTGAATCCAAACTGGGGTTAGGTATTAGTTGGAGTTCTGCAAGAATTGCAGTAACCTATAATGTAGACTATCCAATAGTAGTTTTTCAAAAACTTTTGACATTATCGGCAGTAGACTAATAGGTCTATATGATTTAAGGTCTTCTGTAGGTCTACCTGGCTTAGGTTTTGCAATAATTTGTGCCACTTTCTATGGAATGGGGTAGTAGTCCGTTCTTGGGATTAAATTAAATCTGTGTTAAGTACAGAATTACTTTTTGGAGAGTTCTTTAAGAATTTTAGCTGTAATGAAGTCGTATCCAGTAGACGTTGTAGGTTCCAACTCCAATTCTACCTTTTGGTGAACTTGTTTGGTAGTGAATTTTTATAAGGGTTGGTTCAAGTTGATACGGTTATTCTTTTGGGTCTCGTTTGTTATGTTAAGTTTGTTTCTGTCTGGAGGGTTTGGCTGGAACACATTCTCCAGATGATCATCAAACGATTCGGCTTTTTCTTTGTAGCCCCTAGCCCATCTTCCATTATTCATTTGAATTGGAGGGTTGGTTAATTGAGATTTAGAAGAATTTTTAATTGGGCGGTAGCTTAGTTCAATGCAGTTTTTTTTCGGAGGCGCGCCTGTTCTCTGACATATTTCTGCCATTATTATTGTTTAGTTTCCAACGGTCTGGTTGGTGTTGACTGCCAAGCTGCCTCTTGTATTATTTTAGTAAATTGTGTAATAGCTTTTTCTACATCGCCGTTACTTTTCAGAAATATTTTAGTATCCAATTTATATCAATAATAATCCGAAATATTTCTCAATTCATGAATTTATTACCTAGGAATGATGGATGTTCCTTCATAAGAATTTCTGTGGATATCGTAATCAAAATAGGAGAGTGGTCAAATGACAATTCAAAACAAGATTGTACTGTTCGAAGTTCGGTTCGAACTTCAGAATTTCCTCAGTGACACAAAAATCGACCAAGTCTGGAGGTTCACATTTTGATATATATATCTAAGACTATTATTATTCATTCATATACAGTTGTCTGCCTTTCAGATGTATTAATCTAGATCCCCAGTAAATGTGTTTAGCATTGTAGTTACCTTCCGCAAGAAACCTATTTCCAAGTGTGTCGAAAAACTGTTGATATTGCTGTTTGTTTATTGTGTGCTGTAGTGGAGTATAAATGACACTAAGAGTCAGCGGACCTTTCCAGTTATCTATGTTAACGCTAGTTGCTTGGATATAGTGTTTACGAAATTCATTTATTTGGTGAGGCCTCATCGATGACCCAATTAAAATTGCAGTTCTTTCATGTGCGGTGCCATCTGCATACTTTTTATTATATATTAAGTAGTTTGGAATTTTGATGTAACTTCGATTTATAAAATTACATTACGTCAATATTGTTATTTGTTATACAAGCTTGAACCTCATGAACATATTGTGCTAGCCCGTTGGTATTTCAAATGGGTATTTTTATTAACATATTCGTTTTGAGAGTCAGACAGAGATGATCCCAAGAGCTAATGACCAAAATCTCTGCTGTGCTATCTAGATAAAGCTCTCGAATGGATGATCTGTAACAGGCTGACAGCTGCTATTGAACCTCTTCTCGTCACCCAACAAGCTGGATTTAAACCTAATAAAAAGAGCTTCTCGCAAATACTAAAACGGCTGCTCTTTGGCAAACTTTATAGTATGAACAATAGTAATTCCAAGGAAACAGAATCCGCTGGAGGACACAATAGAATGAGCTGCCACAAAGAAGCGTTTTGGCTGCAACTCTATTTAACGTCTATATAAACGACTAACACTTACTATCAGACATACAAAGCTTTATAAACGAAGATGATTGTGCCATTCGAGTCCAGGAAGATGACTTCGAATCTATTGAACAACAATTATCTGAACCCCTCATAAATTTAAGTGCCTACTACATAAAAAAATACCTAAAACCGAATCCAACCAAACCACAAACCTGACCCATATAATCTAAAAAAAGCAGGAAAGAAGAAAACTCCAGATGGTGTGGAAAGGGATACTGTTGGAACAATGCCCTACACCAAAATATTTGTCCGTAACTCTGGACCGAGCCCTTACAAGAAACACTGTCATAACACAAAACAGAAAGTTGCTGCCAGAAACAACATAATAGAGAAACGAACAGGTATTTTTAGGGGCGCAACCGCAGACACTGAGAGCTAGTTATGTTATAATCACTATGTTACTCCGCACCGGAATATGCTGGCTCGGTATGGTACATATTATGCCACGCCGGCCAGGTAGATACTAAATGAAACTTGCCGCATCATCATGGGCTGTCTGAGACTGCCCCTTATCTATAAGGTGTACTGTTTGGTTGGTACAAAAATACAAAGCATTCACCTCACACGCACACCATCTTTATGGCTACTCACCCGCCCACCAGCCTACCAGCCTACAAAAATCTGACATAGCGAGCTATAGAAAGTGGACTAAGCTTGGGGAGAGTTCAAGGTAACAACAGAAATAAATAGATGATGCCCTCCGAAAACCTCTCACAAAGAACAGAAAAAAAGAAAGGCGTCATGGAAAGCGCTTAATAGCCTTCTTGCTGGGGTCATAAGATCCAGAGTCCACCGAATAAAATGAATCTACGACAAAAGGACGCGGAAAACAGGACGCGAGACCAAAGGACGCGGAAAAAAGGACGCTCGAAAAAAGGACGCGCGAAAAAAGGACGCGTGGAAAAAAGGACGCATATTATTAATGAATTACTATAAATAGTTTATTTTAATTGACATTAGCCATTATCCCCTTTTTATCCCCATATGTTATTACAGAAAATGATTCTACCTAACCTAAAATCGGTTACGGTAAGAGTAAAAAGTGAAAAATAATTATATGAAAAAAACTTGCACTCACATTTTATCGAGGCTTAGGACTAAAATATCTTAAGTAAAATAATAAATACATACTAATATAATATTGATTCAAGATTTCTGGTATTGAAACAGGTTAGATTCCATATTATCAGAATTATGTATGGGATTAGAAAAACCCAAGTACCAGCCCAGTAAGGGATCTATGAGGGTTTAACGAGAACCGGAAGTTCCGCAGGTAATGTTAAGAATGTAAATAGAAACGATTAGTAAGAAAATAAAACTTTCTAATTGTTTGATAATTGTTTTTAAGAAATGAATATTACAAAAGGTCCGATATAACAAAACATCATTAACCAAATTGTTTATATAGGGGAAACTTGTCGCGGTAGGTAATTTATTCTGTTCTTAACAAGAAAACATTTTACAAATTGATATCAGTCTGTTAAGATGGTGTTAGCGTTTGTGAAAAGCCAAAAAGGCAACAACTTGTTACTTTATAATGGATTTCTCCATAAAAAAGAGCGAGTGATTGGTGAAAAGACAATTTGGAAGTGTGCTACTTATAATAAGTGAAAAGTTCTAGGTCAAACCAGCACTTTATCCACAATCTAAATGTCCAAACAAGTAAAAAGAGTATAATACATTAGTTATTGGATAATAAAAGATCTTAATTAAAAAATATATTATAACAACTAAAATAACACCAGAGGGATTAATTCCAGTACGATTCTTGCTTTCCAGTTAAATATACATGTATTTGGTAAGATGTATATTTAGACTTAAATATACTTTAAAGCATTTTTTAAAAATTTAACATAACTGCATTGTACTAGAAACTCGTTTTTTTTTTTAATTAATTTACTACAACTTGCATCAAAGCCCATTACAAAGGAGTTATAACATCAATCGATTTGAAGACGTTATCAAACAAGATCGTATCATTATATTTCTAAAGTAAAGAATTCACGAAAATGTTTTTAATCTATACAATCGAAACGTTTCGTGTCTTTCTTCTAATACTTTGTAATTAAAATTCACGATAACGAGCTTACCATGTAATAAGACAGATTCGACTGGCAGTCTCTAATGAGCTAAATGTTCCATCAGTCAGCCTGACAAGTTGATCAAAGTTGTAGGTTTATTTACAACGTGCGGAACATCCTGAATAATTTTTAGCCATATTGATATATTAATTTTCTATTAAATTTCTTAAATATTCTTTTAGATAACCACGACATACGAGTTTTTAAGAGCAAGCACATGTTTATTTTTTTTTATAGCCTTTTTTCTATCCGAATTGTCGAATAAAGGCCTCTCCCATTTCTCGCCATTCATCCCTGTTGTGTGCTAGGCGTTTCCACATTGGTCCTGCGACTCTTTTGATATCGTCGCTCCAGCGCATTTGAGGTCTTCCTGTTGGTCTCTTCGCATCGTACGGTCGCCAGTTTCCGACTTCTTTGTTCCATCTACCATCTTCGAGACGTTCGTTGTGTCCAGCCCATTTCCATTTTAATTTAGCTGCTTGTTTCGCGGCGTCCTTTATTTTTGTTTTGTTCCGGATTGCTTCGTTCGTTTGCCGATCTATTAGTGAGATACCAAGCATCTGTCGTTCCATGGCTCGCTGAGTTTTTCGAATCTTGTCCATGTTCTTTATTGTGAATGTCCAGGTTTGAGCTCCGTAAGTGAGAACGGGAAGGATACAAGAATCGAACACTTTGGTTCGAAGGTTTTGGGGTATCTTTTTGTCTTTCAGTATGTATGAGAGTTTTCCAAATGCGGCCCATCCCATTCTTACTCGTCTGCTTATTTCGGTAGTTTGGTTTTCTTTGTTTACCTTGATATTCTGACCCAGATATATGTATTCTTCTACATGTTCCACTTTTGTTCCTTGGATGGTTATCGTCGGTTGATTATCTTTACTCGACATTAGCATGTTTATTACAGGAAGCTAATAATATTTATTAATATTTAGTGTCATCATGTCTTGACAAGTGCTCAAGGAATGAGGAGGAGGACATATTGTTTCCAATACACTAAGAAATATAACTCTAAAAAATTGTTTTTATATCTATAATTACAACAATTTTCATATATATATTCAGGGATTCTCTTACTCAAGGCGTCGTCTACTTCGTCCCTCCAGGATCTTCGGGGTCGTCCTCTTTCCCTCCTATCTATGGGGCTCCATTCGGTTATTCTCTTTATCCATCTGCTGTCACTAGTTCTTCTTACATGTCCATTTAGTCTTCTTTTGTTCTATATATGTTTTCGTATAGTATGTCTGTTTCTATTGATGTTCTTTGCTTTATTTCGTCATTACTTCTCCTATCCATTCTTGTTACTTTGCAGCATCTAGGCATTCCATCCCTGTTGCTACTATCTTACTGCTGTTTTTCTTGTTTATAATCCAATTTTCAGCCCCATATGTCATAATATTTCGCACTAATGTTTTATAAATCTGTGTTTTTGTCTTCATATTGGGAAGGTAGAAGGGAGCTTCTACCAGCTTCATATAAAACAGATTATTCAAGTATGTTTGCTTTTAGAAAACTGTAACGAAAATATTTTGCCTACCGCATGGGGTATTATTATAAGGGGTAGAAAATTGGGGACAGAAATTATTTGGGCGGAGATAGGACAAGCAAAATAATCGAAACGTATGCGGACGGCACTCAGGGTTTGTTGGGAGAGCTGGGGTCGTGGATAAGTATGACAAGGGGTTTGGATTGGGGCAACTACAAAAATATGAAACAAAAGGTCATGTATCTCTTGGGACAAATAAAACAAAACACAGAAAGGAAACAGGAAACACCTCTAGTAATTTATATAGAGCGCCACTTTGAGGTGCCTAATTATAACCATCACAACAGTTGTAGCTAGCGAAATAATTATTAGAAATGCAGAACATATTTTTTTCAAATAAAACTCAAAAAAGGGTTAGTTAAAAAAAATAAACAAAATGTTAAAAATTAATATTTATTGTGTCTTACCACAAACAGTTATAAAAATAATGACACAAATTACTATATAGATTAATAGTTACAGAGTACAAGCATAACAAAAAAACTTACATGTGTCCTAGCCGTTTACAAACTCTGTTGCTACAAAACTTACAAAATTGCTTGTAGGTTAATCTTCTTTAAAAATAAAACAAAGTAAAGTCAAAAAAATACTTAAAACCTGAAAGAACAAATAAAAAGGAATGGATGACGGAGGAGATTCTATGTATGATGGAAGACAGAAGAAACGCTAAAGATAATAAGAATTACTACAACAACATAAATAACGAAATAAAAAGGGCTATTAAAATAGCAAAAGAAAATTGGTTTAGCTCGAAGTGTACAGAGAGAGTCATTACAACAAAAACATGATTCATTTAACCTCCATAAAAAGATTAAAGAAGCGGCAGGCTTATATAAACACAAGAACACTGGATTCCTGACAGATAATCAGGGAAACATAGTACTGGAAATAGAGCATAAAAGAGATATTTGGATCAAATACGTGGAAAAAACTTTTGAAGATATACGAAGTAACACTGGTATTACAACAAACACCAAGTGCGAATCTGGACCACCATTTACAATCGAAGAAGTAAAATATGCCATCAAAAGCACCAAAGATGGTAAAGCAGTAGGCCCTGATAATTTTCACTCAGAATTCTTAAAACTTATGGACTATGATGGCATAAAATGGTTGACAAATATATTTAACAGTATATATGATACGGGCGTGGTTCCCCAAGAGTGGTTAGTGTCAACTTTTATAAATCTTCCAAAAAAACCCAATGCGAGAAAGTGCGAAGACTATAGAATTATAAGCCTTATGAGCCATTTACTTAAAACATTCCTAAAGGTCATCCACAAAAGAATATATACAAAATGTGAGGAACAACTAACAAGAACACAATTCGGATTTCGTGATGCTCTGGGAACACGGGAGGCCCTTTTTGCTGTACAGGTGCTATTTCAGAGATGCAGGGATGTGAATTGTGATATATACGTATGCTTTATAGATTACCAGAAGGCATTTGACAGAGTAAAACATGACAAATTAATGACTCTAATGCAAGAAATTGGAATTGACAACAAAGATCTTAGAATTATCAGAAACATTTACTACAATCAAACGGCCAAAATCAAAATAGAAGACCAGTTAACTGATAAAATTGCAATAGAATGTGGAGTACGACAGGGCTGTATTTTGTCTCCATTGTTGTTCAATATTTATTGTCTTTCAATATCTTTTTGTCTTTCAGTATGTATGAGAGTTTTCCAAATGCGGCCCATCCCATTCTTACTCGTCTGCTTATTTCGGTAGTTTGGTTTTCTTTGTTTACCTTGATATTCTGACCCAGATATATGTATTCTTCTACATGTTCCACTTTTGTTCCTTGGATGGTTATCGTCGGTTGATTATCTTTACTCGACATTAGCATGTTTATTACAGGAAGCTAATAATATTTATTAATATTTAGTGTCATCATGTCTTGACAAGTGCTCAAGGAATGAGGAGGAGGACATATTGTTTCCAATACACTAAGAAATATAACTCTAAAAAATTGTTTTTATATCTATAATTACAACAATTTTCATATATATATTCAGGGATTCTCTTACTCAAGGCGTCGTCTACTTCGTCCCTCCAGGATCTTCGGGGTCGTCCTCTTTCCCTCCTATCTATGGGGCTCCATTCGGTTATTCTCTTTATCCATCTGCTGTCACTAGTTCTTCTTACATGTCCATTTAGTCTTCTTTTGTTCTATATATGTTTTCGTATAGTATGTCTGTTTCTATTGATGTTCTTTGCTTTATTTCGTCATTACTTCTCCTATCCATTCTTGTTACTTTGCAGCATCTAGGCATTCCATCCCTGTTGCTACTATCTTACTGCTGTTTTTCTTGTTTATAATCCAATTTTCAGCCCCATATGTCATAATATTTCGCACTAATGTTTTATAAATCTGTGTTTTTGTCTTCATATTGGGAAGGTAGAAGGGAGCTTCTACCAGCTTCATATAAAACAGATTATTCAAGTATGTTTGCTTTTAGAAAACTGTAACGAAAATATTTTGCCTACCGCATGGGGTATTATTATAAGGGGTAGAAAATTGGGGACAGAAATTATTTGGGCGGAGATAGGACAAGCAAAATAATCGAAACGTATGCGGACGGCACTCAGGGTTTGTTGGGAGAGCTGGGGTCGTGGATAAGTATGACAAGGGGTTTGGATTGGGGCAACTACAAAAATATGAAACAAAAGGTCATGTATCTCTTGGGACAAATAAAACAAAACACAGAAAGGAAACAGGAAACACCTCTAGTAATTTATATAGAGCGCCACTTTGAGGTGCCTAATTATAACCATCACAACAGTTGTAGCTAGCGAAATAATTATTAGAAATGCAGAACATATTTTTTTCAAATAAAACTCAAAAAAGGGTTAGTTAAAAAAAATAAACAAAATGTTAAAAATTAATATTTATTGTGTCTTACCACAAACAGTTATAAAAATAATGACACAAATTACTATATAGATTAATAGTTACAGAGTACAAGCATAACAAAAAAACTTACATGTGTCCTAGCCGTTTACAAACTCTGTTGCTACAAAACTTACAAAATTGCTTGTAGGTTAATCTTCTTTAAAAATAAAACAAAGTAAAGTCAAAAAAATACTTAAAACCTGAAAGAACAAATAAAAAGGAATGGATGACGGAGGAGATTCTATGTATGATGGAAGACAGAAGAAACGCTAAAGATAATAAGAATTACTACAACAACATAAATAACGAAATAAAAAGGGCTATTAAAATAGCAAAAGAAAATTGGTTTAGCTCGAAGTGTACAGAGAGAGTCATTACAACAAAAACATGATTCATTTAACCTCCATAAAAAGATTAAAGAAGCGGCAGGCTTATATAAACACAAGAACACTGGATTCCTGACAGATAATCAGGGAAACATAGTACTGGAAATAGAGCATAAAAGAGATATTTGGATCAAATACGTGGAAAAAACTTTTGAAGATATACGAAGTAACACTGGTATTACAACAAACACCAAGTGCGAATCTGGACCACCATTTACAATCGAAGAAGTAAAATATGCCATCAAAAGCACCAAAGATGGTAAAGCAGTAGGCCCTGATAATTTTCACTCAGAATTCTTAAAACTTATGGACTATGATGGCATAAAATGGTTGACAAATATATTTAACAGTATATATGATACGGGCGTGGTTCCCCAAGAGTGGTTAGTGTCAACTTTTATAAATCTTCCAAAAAAACCCAATGCGAGAAAGTGCGAAGACTATAGAATTATAAGCCTTATGAGCCATTTACTTAAAACATTCCTAAAGGTCATCCACAAAAGAATATATACAAAATGTGAGGAACAACTAACAAGAACACAATTCGGATTTCGTGATGCTCTGGGAACACGGGAGGCCCTTTTTGCTGTACAGGTGCTATTTCAGAGATGCAGGGATGTGAATTGTGATATATACGTATGCTTTATAGATTACCAGAAGGCATTTGACAGAGTAAAACATGACAAATTAATGACTCTAATGCAAGAAATTGGAATTGACAACAAAGATCTTAGAATTATCAGAAACATTTACTACAATCAAACGGCCAAAATCAAAATAGAAGACCAGTTAACTGATAAAATTGCAATAGAATGTGGAGTACGACAGGGCTGTATTTTGTCTCCATTGTTGTTCAATATTTATTCTGAATGGGTATTTAAGGAAGCTTTAGACGGTTGTGCGAAAGGAATACTAATAAACGGTGAATGGTTGAATAACATTAGATATGCAGATGACACTATAGTTTTTGCCGATAATCTGAATGACTTACAGATATTAACAAATCGCATAACAGAAGTCAGCAACAGATACGGACTAGCTCTTAACATAAAGAAAACCAAATTTATGACAATTAGTAAAAAACCAATACTAAACGCTCAACTTACAATCAACCAACAGAATATCGAAAGAGTCGAGCAATATACATATCTAGGCACCAATTTAAATAGCCAATGGGACCACTCAACAGAAATTAAACAGCGAATAATAAAAGCAAAAGCAGCATTCGTTAGAATGAGAACTATTTTCAACAGTCGAGACATATCATTAAAAACAAAATGCCGTCTATTGAACTGCTACATATTCACAGTTCTGCTCTACGGAATGGAAGCATGGACACTGACTGTTGCATCTATGAATCGGCTCGAAGCTTTCGAAATGTGGTGTTATAGGCGCATCTTACGTATATCCTGGGTTGACAGAGTTACTAATGTGGAGGTCCTGCGTAGAATGGGGAAAGAATGTGAAATTCTCATGACCGTCAAAACTAAAAAGTTGGAATATCTAGGTCATGTAATGAGAAATCAAGAACGTTACGGCCTTCTCCAGCTGATTCTCCAAGGGAAAGTAAATGGTAAGAGAGGACCGGGAAGAAGACGCATTTCCTGGCTTCAAAATTTGCGAAAGTGGTATAACACGACTACCACTGAAATGTTCCGCGCTGCAATAAGCAAAGTGAAGATAGCCGTGATGATCGCCAACGTCCGGAACGGATAGGCACTTTAAGAAGAAGAAGAAGAAGAAGAAAGTCAAAAAATAATAAAGCGAGCTGTCTTATGTTAACATTAAATTTAAAACAGAAAACTTAAAATGACAGCTAAAGTCAAATCCTAAAATTTACAATTTTGAATATTACAATTTTTTAAATGTTAATGAAAGCAATATATTTAAAAAAAAATATCTGTCTTTACTTTAAATTTAAACACAAAAAAGTTATCTGGACTGCACTGGGGTTTTACACTAAAATTCTGGAACTACAACTGGAACTAAACAAACTGCTTCAGGAACAAAACAGGAACAGCGAGATTGAAGAAGCACGTATGCAACTTTAAAAAAACAGGAAACTGGAACATCAGAATTGCTGCAGGCGACACAAATCTCTTAAATACTTTTTTAACCCCCTCTGTAACTACACATACTTCACACTTTACTTTACACCGCTACAATTTCCATAAAAAGGGGCAAAAGCAGAAAACTTTACAAATTCGACGAATAAATTTGGTTCCAGATCTAAGCCGACTGTCTTTTACAGCGACTCAAGTAAGAATGAGCAATTAACTTGCCGACAAAAACTTCTTAGCGATCTCGATGGATGTTTATTTGAAACGCAGAATATTTAGCGGTTTCGATCAAAGAAAAATATCAAAGAAATATAAACAACTCTAAAAATGGTTTATATTAACTTCGGCGAAGTAAAAATGAATTGGAAAAATTCGGTGTTTTAATACGTACGAATGGGAAATGAAATACACTAAGATTATTCTTTGATACTTTAACAAATACGAGGGGATTTCAATACATATCCAAAGAATTTTCAAATGCTACAAAACATCGAACGTTAGTCTCTTATGCTGCAAAACCAAGAACTGCACTCATCTTACTTTCAAGCAAGCATGTTGACGACAAAGTGGCTGGTGAAGAACACTCCTATAAACCTGAAATTATTCTACATTAGAACAAAACAAAAGGAGCCGTCGATACAACCGATAAGGTACCTAAAGAATGTACGGTACAAAGAAAAACAAACCGTTGGCCGATGGATATATTCTCTCATTTTATTGATGTCGCAGGTATTGATTCCCATAAATTGTGGCTACTAAAATATCCTGATTGGAAAAAGCACAATATGAGTAAGCTTAAAATGTATATTTTGGCACTGGGCAAGGAACTTATAAAGGAATATGTTTTCAGACGTTATAACAATAAGCACATCGAAAACAATAAAAAGCGTCATATTATGGCAGATGTATTCCCAGAACTTTTGAATTTTACTGAGCCCAGAGTAGAACAAACAAAAAATACAGGAGGCGGTTCCATGTGTGTTGTAGAGGCAAAGACAGAAAAACTAGTAAAAATGTGTAAAATGTAACAATTTTGTATGTCTCGAACACGCAAAAGCAGAGATAGTTTGTGTGTACATTGTACAAATAGTATGTAGTTGTTATTTGGTCTGTTAGCGTCAGCAGTAGAATGTATTTTGTAGTAATGTGTATAGACTAGGCGGGATCTGTAGAAATTCAGACCATAATGGACATTTTCCATAGGAAGCTATTTTTTTGCTGGAATCCCTTCAGGATGTGCCCAATATCGATAATCACGATATGAGCCAGTAGCAAACCCTGTGCTAAATTTTTTATTTAACAAAATCTGAAAACAATTGAAAATTTCTCATTTTTTGCTCCTATTTTCGTTTATAATTCGGAAAATATTGATCCTAGGGAAAAAATTATAGAAAGTTAAAAGTTTCCTTATTCAATTTTACCCAATATTTCGTTAGCTAGAAATTGAAAATTTAATGTTTATTGTTGAAAAAATAGTAATAATTGAAAAAAAAAAGTACAAAAAAATGAGGTTAATCCTTTAACTGTTTTCGACTTTCTAAACTTGACTTACAAGCTCCATATTCCGCCTAGAAAAACTTTTTAACATGTTTAAAACGTGTGCTAAATTTTGTTAAGATTGATTGGATAGGTTTTGCATAATAATTTTGCAATCCAGCCTACTGCAAAAAAAATCGCAAATTTTCAAATTTATAGTAGGCCCTAAATAAGGCTCTCAGATAGTTGAAAATTTTTTTACAAATAAAAGAAGGCTCAAACTTTCAAACGCTTTTTGTAAAATTCAAATCGGTTTACTAATAGAGCCTAGAAGTTTTTTTTAAGTTTTAAACATTTTTTAGGTTTATAAACAAATTGAATACCTTTACGAGCTTTAAACATATCAATTTCAAAATTTATACACTTAAAGAACATTAAAAGACGCTTCTTAAAAAAAAAGATACATTCGGCTTACTGGTTACTGAGATATTAAAGGTCAAAGTTGGCATACATTTGCCGTGTAACCATAAGTGATAGAGGGCTCGTTTTTAAACAAATACCCTCGTCTTGACAAGTACTTTTTATATGAAAAGTAAAAATTTACTTCAATTTATAAATTGCAAGCTCAAAAAAAATGCATGAAGAGAAAATGCAATTACTTTTATATATTTTATATATTATTTGGGAAAATACAAATTTCCCAATTTGCAATTAAAAATGGTATTTGAAAATATGATATTTAAAATCCTTCTCGTCCGAGACACAGATTTAAAAAAAAGAGCAAAATTGGTTAAAAAAAAAACAGGATGCCGAGATAATGAAATTTTTAGCGCGCGCTATGATTTTGAACTCGCCGATTCACATTTCAAGTGAATGTCCCCCACCACCTCTCATGCATTCCGAGCGACATTTTACGCGAAAACGGTTTTTTATTTGTCTTTTTTATGGATGTTGCCATGAAGCTTATTACGTAAAACTTTTCATATAAGAAGTACTTGACAAAACAAGGGTATTTGTTTAAAAACGAGCCCTCTATCACTTAGGGTTACACGGCAAATATATGCCAACTTTGCCCTTCAATATCTCGGCAACCAGTAAGCAGAATGTATCTGTTTTTTTTTAAAGAAGCGTCTTTTAATGTTCTTTAAGTGTATAAATTTTGAAATTGATATGTTTAAAGCTCGTAAAGTTATTCAATTTGTTTATAGGCCTAATATATATAAAAAATGTTTAAAACTTTAAAAAAATTTCTAGGCTCTCCCAGTAAACCAATTTTACAAAAAGCGTTTGAAAGTTTGAGCCTTCCTTTGTGTTTAAAAAAATTTGCAACTATCTGAGGGCCTTATTTGGGGCCTACTATAAATTTGAAAATTTGCGATTTTTTTCCAGTAGGCTGGGTTTCAAAATTATTATGCAAAACCTATCCGACCGATCTTAACAAAATTTAGCACACGTTTTAAACATATTAAAAGGTTTTTCTAGGCGGAATATAGAGCTTGTAAGTCAAGTTTAGAAAGTCGAAAACATTTAAAGGATTAACTTCATTTTTTTGTACTTTTTTTTCAATTATTGCTATTTTTTCAACAATAAACATTAAATTTTCAATTTCTAGCTAACGAAATATTGTGTAAAATTTAAAAACGAAACTTTTAACTTCTTATTATTTTTTCTCTAGGATCAATATTTTCCGAATTATAAACGAAAATAGGAGCAAAAAATCAGAAATTTTCAATTGTTTTCAGATTTTGTTAAATAAAAAATTTAGCACAGGGTTTGCGACTGGCGCATATCGTGATTATCGATATTGGGCACATCCTGAAGGCATTCCAGCAACAAAATAGCTTCCTATGGAAAATGTCCAATCCAAAACAGATCCCGCCTAGACTAGTATGATTTAGTCTAATAAATGTTCAACACTATAAAAATATGTGTTACTGGTACAGTTTTTTTTTTTCGTATAAGCATAGTTCACCCATTTACGAATTGGGTCCATTCAGACCCCGGCCCGTCTTTTGTGTAATATTTTGAGGCCCGTCCGATAAAGGTTTATTATTTTCGAAATCCACTAGCCTAATTTGTCTAGAAGGTGCCAAGTAAGTTGTTTTTGGTAGTTTACTGGTTGAATTAACGAATATGTTGATACATTTAATAACTCATCTAATTTTTGGATAATTTAAAAAAAAATCCTCAACTAATCTCATCCTGTATACAATTATTTTCCGAAATACACAAACCCAAATCATACAAGTAATTTATATGCTTGTTTTTGTAACAGTAAAACAATATCTTCCCTTTGTAAATCATACATTTTTACATTAAAATTTACCGTTCATTTCCCCGTAAAGATTATCGTTGAAATTTTCACGACAACATAACGGAAATGAAAATGCAGGTATAAACTTTTCCATCACGAAGTTCAAGCACAGAAAGCAACACGTTCTATAACGGAAAAAAATCGTTTACAGACCCGCATTTTATAAATAAAAACCACAAATTAGTTTCAATATTGATTCTACATTATAAACATCCATTAACCACGAAAGTGACGTGTTACAAAATGTACGGGGTGCGGTCAAATGAACAATATAAAAACACTTTTCCAACTAAAAGCAATTTCAGTAAATTTATATCTTTCGGCAATGACACTTAATTGTCAAGTTATTGCTAAATATAAAATATGAAACTTTTTAAAATAATAAAAATTTTTGAAGAATAAATTTTGATCTCCAACAGAACACAAAAATAAACGTTTAGTATATTCTTCTTCTTCTTCTTCAGATGCAAATCCACTAATGGATGTTAGCGATCACATTTTCCATTAATTCTCTATTTCTTGCAATATGTATCAGAGACTGTATGTCGTTAATCCCTGTCCATTGCCTTATGTTTCGGAGCCAGGACATTTTCTTGCGTCCCATTCCCATTAGTATATTGATTAAAATAAATCCGAAAGTTTAGAATTACATTACACAGTTTTGAGTGCTAAAGCTATGTATAGTTAGTTATACAGTGCTAGTCAAAAGTCCGTTCGCCCCTCGTATCTTTTGAACGGTTATTGTTATATTAGTGAAATTTGAAGGGAGGCAATAAACAGACGTAGGCTTCTCAACTATTCATAACAGGTGACGTAATAGTGACAGATGAAGTTACAGCGCCTCTGTGACAGATAATTTTAAATGGGACTTTATGACAAGTGATATCTCCTTTGAAACACCTATTGAGTCATAATAATTTTGTTTGAGTTTAAGCTTATTTGTCGTACTCGTTTAAATGTGTCGGGGGAAATTGCCCTACATTCTTCAACAATTCGTTGTTTCAAAGTGTCAATATTGTCGGGTTCTTCTTCTTCTTGATGTGCCTATCCGTTACGAATGTTGGCGATCATCATGGCAATCTTTATCTTATCTGCAGCAGCGCGGAAAAGCTGCACACATGTTGAATTGAACCAGATTCTGAGGTTCTTTAACCAAGATAAATAAGATAAATAGGGTTGTCGGGCGCTGTAGCGTAAACTTTAGATTTCAAGTATCCCCACACAAAAAAATCTAATGGTGTGAGGTCCGGTGACCGAGCTGGCCATTCTATCGTACCTCGTCATCCAATCCATCTACCACGATATTCCTATCGTAGTAACCCTACCTACCATGTAGGTAACGTCTTTCTGCACCATAATGTTGTGCAGGAGCACCATCTTGTTGAAACGTTATTTCCAAGTTGCTAAATTCATCTGGATTATCATCCAGAATTTCAAGTATTAACGGTTCAATTGCATTTTGTAACATCTCCCAATATACTTTACCGGTTTACTTACCGCCCAAACATTTTTTTTTTTGAAACTGTTGTATGAAATTATGTAAATTTTTTTGTTATCACTAACTGTTGGTCGACCAGATCGTTTGATATCTTGAACACTACCTGTTTGTTTAAACTTCCGAAGAAACTTTTGACTAGCACTGTATACATAGTGAGATGTCAATAATGTAACCAAAAATACCATAAACGCCTTTGCACTTATAGTCCAGTCGTCATGAGATTTAGGGCCAATTGTTGGCCAAACGTCACATTTTGGGGTTATGTTGACTGATTTATTTTATTCCATTTTATTATTTTGCGTTATAATTTAAAATAAACCATAATTAAACTCTTTCTGGTGTTAATTTCATGTTTTTATTTACAAATCAATAATAATAATAAGCAATTTTTAATAATTTTGACAGCTGCTGTGACATATTTGATTGTAATTAAATATTTGATAACAATCAAGTTTTGACCAGCCGCGAAAGCAGTCGATTTCATTGTTGAAGTCATGAAGAATTTTGTCATCTGGAATTCGATAGTGTAGCAGTCGAAGTCGAGAATAAGGAGAGAACAACTTAGGGTCTGAACGGGAAAACATGGTTCTCGCAGAGAGTTTTAAAAACCAGCAAATTTTCATTTAATTCTATGAGTTTTGATAAAAAAAAGATGATTTAAGCTCAAAATGCGATGTGGCAGTCTTTGTTAAGTGGGATAATCACCGGTTTGTTATATTTTCCGTGTCACAGGATTTTAATAACAGAGTCTCTGAGGGCTAAGTGGGCCTATATGGTTTTGAGTGAAAAATAAGCAGCCGAGTTTGAAGAATACATATTGTTATCATCCATGATAACCTAAGGCCCAGTTTTGGTGAGTGGGAAATTGCTTTACCATAACTTATCTTAATTTTGCTTGTATCAAGTACAATTTTTATTCTTATTTGAAGTAAACATAGCAATTCTATTTATATTATTATCTTAAATTTTTAAGCGAACCTTCTATAATGGAGTTGTATTATTTTTTCTCTATAGTAAAATGCTGAGGCGAGCGTCACGGAACTAGCGGCACACGATGACGTCGTCACGGAACTAGTGCCACAATATATCGTCATAAAATAGCGGTCTTCACATCGATTCACTACTCTCGATTAATTCGTTTCTAGTCATTATATATTTATTCTAAGCAGAGTTTAATTAAAGACTGTATAAAAAATAACTAACAAAATACAGACATTAAACAAGAAGTAAAAAAAATTAAGGAATATCTGTCATTAAAAGATTCGATTCGCAATGATTGTCAAAATATAAAAGTCATACAAATTTTATCCGATTAATAACAATATTGAATCATCTGTTTTAACACGCTTTTCGTTTTAAAGACGTAAATCACACAAAAGTCCATCGATCTGTGTTTTATACACCTGACACAGGCTTTCGATCGCATCCAAGTCGAAGACGTCTGATACCTACTGTATAAAAAAAACATACCAATCAATATCATACAAACCATCGAAAACATCTACTTCCATAATCGAATACAGGCAAAGATAAATGGAAAACTTACACAGTTTTGGACGAAATAATACAAGCAGTACGTAAAGGTCATGGTTACAGAATGGGAAACAAAGAAATCCAAATATTATGTAATGCAGACGACGCCGCATTAATCGCCGAGACAGAAGACGAGCTCCAAAGATTTACACACATCTTCAATACAACAGCCAAGAAATACAACATGATAATATCAGCGGAAAAAAACCAAATATATGACAACATACAAATACCCACTACGATGTAAAATCGTTATTGATGGGAAAATAATAAAGCATGAAGCAAGGTTTAGATATCTGGGAATAGATATAGCTAGTTACGGAGATGTTGAAGGAGAAGTACGACAACAAAGCTTAAAAGCAAGTAAAGCGACAGGATCTCTTAATGACACACTCTGGAAGAACAAACACCTAAGACAAGACACTAAAACAAGAATCTATAAAGCAGCAATTAGACCTATATTAACATACACGGCGGAGACAAGACCTGACACATCTAAAACGAGACGACTACTAAAAACAACAGAGATGAAAATACTCCGACGAATATCAGGGAAAAGTCTGTTGGATAGGGAGAGAAACGAAAACATGCAATATAGAAGACATAAATGGATGGGTGACAAAACGCAAACAGGAGTAGAGCGAACACATTAGTAGAAAGGCAGAGGATAGGATAGTAGGAATAGCACGAGATAAGTCACCAAATGGACGAAGAAGTATTGGCAGACCAAGAAAAAAATGGTGCGATAATTTAAACAATTTAGTAGGCTAATATTGAAGAGGAAACAGGCTTTAAAGCCTACATACAAAAAGGAAGAAGAAGAGGAAGACTATCAACTGAACTTTATATATATTTTATTAGAATTGAGTACTTTGTACTTTGGCAGACCAAGAAAAAAATGATGCGATAATTTAAACAATTTAGTAGGCTAATATTGAAGAAGAAACAGGCTTTAAAGCCTACATACAAGAAGGAAGAAGAAGAGGAAGACTATCAACTGATCTTTATATATATTTTATTAGAATTGCGTACTTTGTGGGAACTTGAATTTGACAGGTCTTTCAGGAGTAAACAACGTATGCTTTGTTAATACGTCAACAGGTGGCGTTACGAGCAAACATAATAATTTATTGAATTATTTGTGTATAATATAATATAATTTGTGTAAAGTATGAATATTAAATAAATAATAAAATTACTTTATTTAATTTTAAAAATATTATTTAAATTTCAAAAATATAGAAAGTATAGTATAAAGCATCTACTGTTATGTACTTCCTACTGTCACATCTTTTTTTTTTAGTAAAATGTACAAAAAACGATTAAAATTATAAACTAAACATGGTATATAAAATATAACGTCCATAAATTAAATATGGGGACACATAAATAGTCTATTTTCCTTCAAATATTGACGTCCTGGCAAGGTACCAAATTTAATTCTTCCATAAATCATGCCGATATCAGAGTGCTAGTCTGGTCGAAGTACATTTTTTGTTCTCTTTTTTATCCAGATTTTATTTTGGCATTTTTAACCTCAACGGCGACGCTTAGAAATGCTATAATGTTTTTTCAAGTATTCCAAGTAATTGAGACGCCAAACCCAAGAGATTAAAAGATGATTTATTTAGTTTTGTACGGCTAGTCGGTTTGATGAATGTTTGACTTTAAATTTTTATCGAGCTCGAAGTTGTACTCCAAATTCTTCAAATAAATCTAAAAAATTATTTTAAGACTATGTAGATTACAATACATGTTTACAAAATGTTTCCCGTCACCTTTATTTTTTAGGCATATTGTCTATTTTTTCTAATATTTAAACCAGAGCAATTAGCAAATAATAAATATTTTTCTTCAAACGTCAAATAATGATGACATTACTTATCTAACTTGATCCTGTCAAAGTTTGATGTCTCCGCCGGCAGCAGTTTTTTTTCCCATTTCTTTACGGCGGAGGGAAAAATGTTGTCATGGCAACAATATGAAACATGTCACAAAGCAACAATACAAATGTCATTAACAACAATTAAACATTATTTTTATTTATAGTAATATTAAAAGTACAATTAGTTAATGAGGCATTTTTAAAATTGAAACCGTGCAAAAATGTTCCCGACTCTTGATACGCATTGGTAATTGTTGATGATACTGATGGTCGAGAACAACTTTCAGCAATTATTCCCGATGTTGGCGAATTATGAGGGTTTAAAACTTTGAGCATTATCGTTCTTATTTCTTATTGAATCCTCTATATATCCTTCAGCAACCGTGCTTGATTTCCAGCCCCCATGTCGTTTGAGGCATTCTAGATTTCCGCCTCCATCAATTAAAAGTGTTGGTGAAGTTCGTCGTAAAGAGTGACCCGTGTATGCGCTTGCATCGTTTAAATTTAAATAACTAGCTACTTTTTGGGCTACTGCGCTGATCAAATGTATTCCCATGACGCTTCGGTAACACTTTCCATTTTGGTACTTGATAAAAAATCGGTTTTCTGTGAAATTTTCAGGCCGCAGTGATGCATACTTTTTATACAGTTTAATGTAGTTTTGACCAATTATCGTAAAAGATCTAATTTGTCGTGTTTTACTGTCTGGGATTTTGATAATTATTACATTTTCTTTATCCTCAATGTCCACAGTCTTCATTTTTACCATTTCGTCGCATCGACAGGCGCCGGTAACCCCAATTAACAAAACAATCTGAAATATTTTTATAATTTAGTAGAGTATACTACATGCTTTGCAATATATTTTTTTTACCTTTAATCCTAAATACAACTTATCTGGCGCTTCAAACAAAAATTTATCAAACTCGTCTTTAGTGAAAACTTTAGACTTCTTTGCAGTATATCCTTCGCTTGTTTTTTTCAGAAAGGCACGTAACTTTAAAAATTTGCTTATATCCACATTTTTTCTAATAACTAACTCGGATTTTATCATAGAGTATCGTGACCACATTGTAGAAGATTTCCATTTATTTTCATTTTCCATTATATTAAAATATGCCAGTAAAACGTCTTCGGTAACTTGCCGTACTCCTCTTGTATCGCACCACTCTTGGAAGTGCTTGTATGCTAACCGATACTTTATTCCGGACTTGGAGGGCCCCAAACGTGCTACTGCATCATTAGCCGCGGACTCAATTTCGTTTAGGTTTTTCATTTTCGCACTAAATTTGCGCTTGCGGTTGCAACAACAATAAGCTGTCTTTAATAATTGCAAACAACTGTCAAACAACTGTAACCAGGGAGACGCAAATCCCACCGACGACTTAATTATTTTAATTTCTAACATCTAGACGACTTTGATAGTTGTCACAGTTAATTTCGAGTAAAAATAGCGTATGAATTGTACTATTTATGGTTGAAAATTGCTACGTTTGAAGAAAAAATAGTATACTTTATTCGGCAAAGAAGCGACTTTTCTTGACTTGCCCTCTATTACGCGCCTCACTTCATTCGGCGCGTAATATCGGACGCGTCAAGAAAAGTCATGCTTCTTCGCCTCATAAAGTAATATACTATTATTTTGCAAAATTTTACTTTCCTTTTATTAGAAGTAGTAGAAAAAGTTATGAAATAATAGAAAACTTAACTATTTATGTATTATAGGTATAAATATTATCTGTTAACAATAAATTTTACAAAAAATTCATTTTTTATTTGAAAATCAAATATACACGTGATAGTTTTTCTTAATGTAAATAACTGAAAACAAATTAAAAAAAGCCCTAACGAAACTGAAAAATGAAAAGGCCCCGGATAAACACGAATTAGCAAACGAAACTGTAAAAAATGGTGAACCGAAGCTAATATAAAAATGTATAATTATCTTTTAATAAGATTTTAATAATATCAGAAATATGTATTAGGGGAATGGAGAATTATAATACCTCTAATAAGACACTACGAACTCCTGGTGAAATAATAGGACTCATGAAAATTGGAATCCAAGAGCATTCATAATACATTAGAACCCATTGTGCAGTGACAGAAAACTGCCAAAAACCCCTACATTCAATATTGTTCTACAAACCCCATTTTGTTTTCAAAAATTCCAACTTAATTGCTTGGCAAATTCGTGAAGTTTTACAAATATCAAAGCAATCCGATAAAATAAAAAGAATACTTCTTCTTATCCCCCATCTAATATCGTACTCTGGCA
Source organism: Diabrotica undecimpunctata (assembly GCF_040954645.1). Lineage (NCBI taxonomy): Eukaryota > Metazoa > Arthropoda > Insecta > Coleoptera > Chrysomelidae > Diabrotica > Diabrotica undecimpunctata. The sequence continues at coordinate 10,959,123 of NC_092809.1, read as the reverse complement.
CTGTCCCCCAAAAAGTTAAAATAGAGGCTACATGCAATGGGGTTCCACCAATCACAGAAACACGACAATGGCCGACGACTCGAACAATCTGGTCTGAAACGACTCTGCATTTCCGCGACTTTTATACAGCAGTGTAGTGTTGAAGTGGTAGAAAGTTTTACCGGAATGACCACAGCGGGAATTGTAGACAGGAGATGGTTCTTGATAATTGGTCCTCATAAGACGCCTAACTCTCTTACGCCTAAACTAAGAGAGGGTATTTCCTCCACTTACAGGCCAACTGCTTTGGGCAGACGAGCGGATAAGCGAAATGGTAGAATGGTACTTTTGACTGGGAAATCGGTCTCTGAGAAACCAAGATGGCCAACGGCATAAGAATACACAAGGTAATGGAAAATCCCAACATTTAAGGCTCATTGAGTATCCCAAATTATTAAAAATGACAGAAACGAATTAAAAAATATTACTTAGTACAAAGCACCACTTCAGGAGGAAGAGGACGCCAAGAATCACACCTGTATAAAGCTTCAAAAATATATGGAGATGAACTAATTAAAAGTAGAGATTCAGAGCCTGAGCCGAAATAAGTAAAATAAACTACTACAACGCAACGGCATGATCATGCTCATATCCTCCAACATTTTAGATCGCTTTATAGTAAACCCGTAGAGCCTGATGAAGTGAATGCTGTAATCCTAAACCTGTTAATTCAAGAAGAATGTTTAGGATTAAATCTTGGACAGGTCTGTTTAACATCACCTACAGAACTGGTAAAATACCCTCAGACTGGTTGAAGTCACCTTTCGACACCTAACCCAAAAAAGCAGATTAAACGTAAGGATTACCGTATAATAAGCTTGATGTTTTACGTATTAAAACATGATTGCTAATCATATACAAGAAATGCGACTGCAAGTCGACGACACTCAATTTCGCCTCAGAAACGATTTGGGCCTCGAGAGGCTCTATTCTCGCTCAGTGTACTTACATAGAGTGCGCGGGACTCCAGGTGTAAATATAAGCCTGATTCATAGACTATCACAAAGCTTCTGACTACAGCAAGCACCAGAAACTAGCAGAAATACTCAGAGCAAGTGGTGTAGATCAGGATGACTTACGAATCATAACTCAAATTTACTGGCGTCAGACAGCTCAAGTAATCATGGAGAGTAATATATTGGAGGAGATAGTCACTCCTCTTAAACCTATATTTAAAAAATACCATCGCAGAAGCTCTCTAAGATACTGGCGCTGAAATCAAAATCAACGATTAAACAATTGGTATAAGACACTCCAACAAAACAGTCGTTAGTGCCAACAGCCTGTCTCAAGTCCAGAAACTTATATACAAGATTATAGAATGCACTGAACATTATGGCCTATATATTTGAACATCACCAAGACGAAATTTATATGGTTTTCTCGAAAGTGCAAACACAAGTTGTACAACACACAACAGTATTGTTAAACAAGTATCATCCTTCAGATACCTGGGAGTGCTATCAAGAATAGAACAAAATTGTAGGACGTTTATGGACATCAAGAACTTTTTCATCAGGCGGGTTTAAATCCAAATGCCAATGTGCCATATGTTTTCAATCCTTTTCTACAGCTGCGAGAGCTGGATACTCAAGCTTTCAAAATCTCATCAAAGCTTTCAAAATCTACGTTCATAGGAGAATACTTCGCAATTCCTAAACCTTAAGAGTAACAAACAAAGAAGATCTATTTATAATGCATAAGAACAATGAGCCAATTCCACCGATGCAATGAAAGTAAGCTAATTTACATCGGATATATAATGAGGGGGGATAAATATGAATTATTTTGGTTGATCATCGAAGAAAAAATTCAAGGTAATAGGTCAATAGGGAAAGACATACTTTCTGGCTTAAAAATCTACGTCGATGGTTCGGCAAAACATCATCCGAAATCTTAAGAGCAGCGTTACATCATCTATAATATTAGCCAATTAGATCGGCAATTTTAAAGAGAGATGGCGCAATCAGAACAGGATTTACATTACAAGACTAGACTAATTGAGGTATTCTTGAATATTCCCACCTCCTTAGAAGCATATGATTTTCACTTTAAAGTACGATAAGTACTATAGTTATTTATTGTACAGTTACTGTGATCACATCAGTTTATCCTGCTCCTGAAGGAGTTAAATATAATTATGTCGAAACGTCCACAGACGTGGTCCACGGCGAAAAAGGCGAATATTAATTATTGTGTAAAGAATAATCAGTTTTGCTTACCCTCACTGATAAAAGTAACATTATACTTGCACTAACCTAGAAAAAAAAATAAATTATTAGGTATATAGTAAAAATAAATAAAATTGATTATAATTACGTAAAAGAATAATAATGAAAGGTGTATTTGTTATCATTTACAGAAATTAGTAGTATAATTCACATTTCTTATCATATTACTGTATAACCTATTGTGGACAAACCGTACCATACATGTGATTTAGATGATCTAGATTACTAAGAAGTAAACTTGAATACTGATACACTATATGCTCGAATGAACCGCTGCTCAGTCCTGATGGATTATGGGCTGGGTCGTTTATAGAGGTGAGAAAAAAAGGATAGATAAAAAAAAAAACAAAACAGAAGCAGGTAAGATAAAACTCTTCAAAAAAGGGCGCCACTATTTTTTAAATACAAAAAATAACAAAATGGGACAAATTTAATGTGACTCTAATTACCATTTTTTTCGATGGCTTGGTATTCAGCGAATCCATTATTATTTAAGCTATATAAATATATATTGTTGTGTTTCATTTTATCAATCAAAGATAGAATAAAAATTTTATTTTGTTATAGAACGCGGGCACATAAATTTGCAACGCCCTATACATCGATTTGTAAATATTTGTTATAAGTTAGTTTTAAGCAGTGGGTTTATCCATAATGAGTTTTACCCTGAAGGACTGAGAAACATTAGTAAATACTTAAATGTGAAGAGACAATTATTGTTTCCCGGTATTTGTAGATGTTATATTTCAAAAGCCTTTGGTTTTGTTTCGATGGAAAGGCCAAAGCCACCAGATAGTTATTGTATTTAGAAAGTATAAGACAAAACCGTTATGATTTTTAAAGAAAGTTGTTTAGAAGCGATGCTTGGGTTTTTCTGATGTAAAATGAGAGGAGGAATATAGGAATTTTCTGATTGGTTAGCGAGTTTGAAATGGGGATGAAAGAGAGTGAATGTTTTAAAAGTTTGGAGTAGAAAAGATTATTATGTGATGGTCATCCGAAAGAAGCAGTTGAAGTTTTGTGTAGTCAGTTAAGAAGCAATTGCAAGTGGTGTTAATAGTTAGAAGTCGGTGGCTGAAAGGTGGAACGAGAGATAGGTCAAAGTTGAAAAGTCGAATACCCCCTTGATTCTATAAAGTCCAAGTGAGTAAGTCACAAGAATTATAACTATTAAAAATATTTGCGACACCAAGTAAAAAAAAATTACTTGGGTCTCAGGAGATACTAACGTATATGAAAGAGAGGAGAGAATTTTGGAGTTTGTTGAACGAGTACTGGTAAAAGAGGCCTGCTCGTGGCTGATAGGTTGATACTTAGAACGGAGAAGGCTTTGATTGGTAGCGTAACATAACCAACAAGGGGGAGCTGTTTTGATCGAAAAGAGACATCGTCGTGTGTGAATTAAAAGGTCAGTCAATAATTTTTTGTGACAGAGTTTTTTTGTATGTTTCAAATAAAAGACTCTATACCATCAGAAGATCAAAAATTATCGCTATTTTAAAATACTATAAATTTTATAAAAGTTTTTTTTTAACGTCAAAGGATAATTATTAATATTGCTTAATAAATTTAAAAAGTTTATTTTTATAATATTCAGAATTTTTTTTTGAGTACAAAAACATATGAACAAAGATTCCAATATTTCAAAATTTTTATAGGAAGTGTAATTATTTTACGAATATCCAAATTTCTTGTTTTTTGTTTTATCAATGTTACAAAAAAAAATAAACCGATAAATATTTGATACATTTTCATATTTCTTTTGATAATAAAAGATATTTGTATTTGTTTATTTATGTTATTTCTATTTATTTCCTTTTCCTATTTTATCCCGATAAGGAACAACTAAGAGATACTGGAAGCCACGAGAAAAGATAAGTATAACCTAAGCTTATTTATTTTTTTTTGTATAATAAAATGGCACCCTGAGATTGTTTTTTTTTATGTATGATTTGCGACACTTAGATAATTAATTAAATAAAAATGTTAATATAACAGTAAGAAAAAGCAGATTATAATATATATACAGAACAATTTACTAATTTTGATATTCTCTGGAGCACAATATTGCGTAAAGCTATTGCAGACTAAGCACTTTAACTCTTTGAGGCACGAGATTCTATAGATTTTCTAGACCCTTGCTGTACAGAAATAAAAATCAGGAAAGCTCACTTATTTTTAAATTCAGTGGAACATATTATGTTAACAAACAAACAAGATTCTCATTAAAAAACTTAAAAAAAAAACATTTCCGAAAAGGAGTTTTCGTGGTCCACATATTGGACCATTGTGCAAGCAGGAGCAGTCTACGAATATTCTACTAAAAAAAATGGTATTTATTTTTGAAAAAATTTGTCATATTTTTGAAAACAATCTTTTGTCTTTTGTAATCCAAAATGCACATCTCTTACCGTCTCTTGCCGTCTTTACTACTCTATTTGCTGTCATTCGGATTATATGATCATTCCATTCTACTCTTCTATTTCTTACCAGGTCCTTGTTCTACACCTTGCATCTACGCTTTATATTTGTACTTCTAGCTCTGTCCTATAGTTTTTTACCATCAATTTTCCAAGTGTTTTCATCACTTCTGTTTCCAGCTTTCCGTAGCTAGATAATGTGATGCCTAGGTATTTAAACTCCATCACTTGTTCTATTATCTGACCTTCCAGCTCCAATTTACATCTTAGTAAATTTGCTGTTATTGAATTTTGTCTTTTTTGCTGTGTTATCTCACTGTCTTATCCCATTGCCAGCTACAAGAGGCTTAGTTATTTCTTCTTTTACTTTAATTTTTATTGTGTTGTTTTGGTAGATATTTTCGATCGTTTTGATTATTCCTGAAGGTATCTCTCTTGCGTACAATAAGTGGATAACGTCCTTTAATTTGACCCGGTCAAATGCCTTAAGGTCCACGAAATATAGATATGCCGGTTTGTTGTATTCTAATGATTTCTCTTGCACTTGCTTCATGATAAATATAGCGTCGGTGCATGATCTTCCCAACCTAAAACCTTGTGGTTCTTCTGCTAGTGTTATAATTTCATTAAGTTTATTTGTTATTACTTTGGTTGTTAATTTTAGTGTTATGTTTAATAAATTAATTCCTCTGTAATTTTCCGAGTCCCTGTTTGTAGAGACGTTTATTATTTTTTGGATTAGTTTTAGTAGTTGTTTGGTCAGATCTGGTCCTCCGTACTTTAGGAGTTCGTTCGGTATTTTGTCCTTTCCTGGTGATTTTCTGTTTTTTAATTTCCTTAATGCTTCCTTTACCTCTTCAGTAGTCTGCTGGTTGGTGGTTCAGTAGTCTGCCCATGTTTCCTTCTGAATGTGTTTTAAGAAGGTCTGTTTCATCTGTTTTGAGAAGTTCTGCCAGTGTTTCCTTTTTATTTGTCTATCTAAAGTATTCGGTTTGTTTCTAATTTGTTTATAGTGGTTGTATATCTGTTGTGTTCTCTATTGTGAAAAGGTGTTCTTCTTTTTTTCACATTTTGTCTTCACTTCCTCTGAACCATGGATTTTTCTTTTTTGATATGTTAGTGTCTGTTACTTTCCTCTCTCCAAGTGATTCTGTTGCTGCATTCATTATGCTATGAAAATGCACTGAAAATATATATATATATATATATATATATATATATATATATATATATATATATATATATATATATATATATATATAAAGTCAATTTATATATTAATATTAAAGAAATAATCTCTTTTTTTTTAAATAACTTGTGCTTGGTGGATAACTTAACCATGCTAACTTTATGAGTTAAAGATTAGGTACATTTAATAGAGAGAGAGGATATAGGTGGTACAAACCTACTGCTTAGGTGCCACTTGATAAACGTAAATTGGTAAGTAGTTTATTTTGTGGACCACTGTGCAATAAGCAGCAGAAATTTGGTAGTTCAAATTTCAATCCCGTGTGAAGAAAAGCATTAAAGTTTTCAACTAGCTAGTTTCAACTACTTTTAATGTAAGTATTTTCCACATGTTTTGTAATTCAACAGTCAACATTTTCTTTTATGTTTTTTGTCATTTTAAAGTGGAAATATACTTTCTGTCATCGCATGCCTTAGTCTGTGGACCAATGAGCAGGTCGATGCAAATCGCCCCGACTTTCTATCTCGTATTCAATTTATGATTGGCCGATGGACCCGGAAAAGCATATATCGATACGAAATAAAGTGTACAAAAAAAGTGCATTTTCCAAGCCATAGGTAGTCAAGCCTAGCCTTACTACAGCTCCCATGTAGGGTCTCCTACACCCTGGGAGCCTCCTTAATGGGGCTCTGCTCCTTGTTCACCTCCAAACTTTGTGAGTTTTATTTGTGAGAAATGAACTATCCCACCAAATTGTGATGGAAACGCAGAGGAAACTTCGAATTGACTGGTCGAAGCCCTCTGTAGAGCACCTAGGAAGCCGATATGGAGTTGTTTCGTTATGATGGCCCTAACCTCCCTATGGCGACGTTTCAGGTTTTTTACTGATGATATATAATAGTCCGAATGGATCGAACACGTTTTGAAGATTTATTTTTAAAAAAATAAAAAAAAATTTAAATTATTTTTTAATAAAAAATATACCAATAGACACACGAAGTTCTTATTTCTATGAAAGTTTCTTTTTAAAGTTTTAATTTGTTTAGACAGAATATCAAAAGTGTTAAGAGTAGCAATTAGATTCTTTGCATCCTACTTTATTTTTGTTTAAAATGTTTTTGTTCATATTACAATAATGTTTTGAGTGGATTTTGTGTCTAAGTGTCATGACCGTTAGCTAACACAAGATTACTTAACATATTTTTCCTCTGCTTTAATATAAATTTATTTCCTTTCATAACACGTACAGATATCACCGTTTTGAATATTTGCACAGCGCAAAGATCATTCTGCATTTATTCATTAAAATTTCTCCTTGTGTATGACCTCTGACCTCTTCACGGATGCGTAAATGAAAATTAATGCTAAATTTTGAACGTTCTTTGCTCATTATCATATATACGATAATCTCACCAAGAGTTTATGATTAAAAACGAAAATAAACTCAAGGTTAGCAGGTAATGAAATCAGACAATTCCAAATAATAACTACTCGCTGTTATCGGTATAAAAACTATGATCATAGTATTCTATTTATTTTTATTACAAAGGTAACTAAGTTTTTATTTTCCTCTATTATAAAATCGTAAATAGGTGTTAAAAATATCTACTTAACGGTTTTTAATAACAATGTAAAAATTGTAAGATAGTAACTATTCATACTTTAACACCGTTTTGGCCTTGACTTTAACCATCATGTTTATAAAATTGTACGGATGATTATATATACATTGGAGTGCAAAATTAATCTGACACTCAGATTTTTATGTATTTTTTCATTTCTAGATAAAAAACTATTTAGTTTTTTTTAATTTCATTTTTTACTTTATCAGCGGCTATTTCACTAGACTATTTTTAACTGATAAAACGTGATTTCTTAGCGACAAAATTATGATAGATTCGTCACGAAGGTGTCTGGTAATAGGGATGTTCACTAATTTTTAAATATAGTTAAATTCAATAGATTATAAAATATATAAAAATATAGTAAACATGAAATTGTTTAAAAATTAATATTTTTTAAGATAAATCAATTCTTATTTTTAATTTTGATGGATGCTAGAAAAACGGCTCCTCGCAGCGAGGCTACGGTGTGTGACGTCAGCAGTCGTATCGACAACTTGTGTATACGTATTTACGAAGTGTAACCAGTTCTTTAAGTATTTATACAGTGATAATGAAGCCAAATAAGTGGTGTTTGCTACAAAGAGAGGAAAAAACTAGAAAAGGCAGTTATTATGCAAGTTAGAAAAAAAATAAATGCAAATATCTGTACCTCGGAAGGAATCAACACTATGTTCATTTTTAAAACTTTACAGGAGAGCAGTTTTAAACTTTTTTTCGCCAAAAAGTATTATTGCTGCAGCTATTTATTGAGATATCGAAACAATATTTTAATAGAACATTCTGTTTATTGCTATTTACATAATACATTTGTTATAATTAAAAACAAATTTGTTCCTGTGTTTTTTAACCCTTTTAACGGACATGGTTTTGTATCCATCTAATAAAGTTATTGTACTGTAAGAATTAGTATGGGGTATTCAATAACAACTACAATTCTATTTGACTTTTACTGACAAAATTTATTTAACCATACAATTTACCTTTACAAATACAAATAATACATCTCTGTATTTAACCAAAATGGCATTTTAGGTACAAACCATTCAGTCATCCTCAAGTAAGTCTCCTTCTGGATAGTCACTATTAGTATTACTAGTAGGTATGCTTTAAGTTTTTAAAATCTAGTTCCATATTATGTACGGTATATTTCATTGAGGTTTGTCTGACTAACTGCTGCCAGTCCCAGGGCGTGTAAATAGAAATGTTAAGTTTTTTCTCTTTCGCTCTATCAGCGCATGGACAGTGTCCGCCTCCATGTGAGTATTACTCTTTAGTAGAAACTTCTGGATGATAATTTTCACTTTTTTAAACAAGTATTAATGCTAACATTTTTATTCTGGCCGTAACATTTGTAAGACCATAGTATGATTTCTTCTATGTTACTGTCAGGAATGACGGTATCTGCCCATTTTAATAATGCATTATTTCATTTCCACTACGAATAGTTTATCAGAACTTTTGTCTATATCAGACTGATCTTCGTTATCAAAACTCAAGGCATCTCTAATAATATGCTCCTCATTTAAAACATCATTGCTTTTTGTATTATTTGATTCTGAAATTAAACAAGGCGTATAATATTGGTTGTAAACGATTTAATAATATTGCTAGTTTAAGGTTGGTATCAAATCACTACATTACCCTTTTGAGGTTATGTTTTTTAATAATTTAAAAATAATGAGCAAAAAGGTAGCTTATCTGCAAATGCAGTAGAAGAATTCGCAGAACTTTTAGTAGGTACTTCAAGAATCTTTCTCCTACGAGAATTATGGTTCATTGTTGTTATTATTAGTAACAAACCACTGTAAACACACCATAAATGGCAAAAGTATTATTATTAGATCACTAACAGTCTACCTCTCAACATAGAGATATGCGCAACGGTAATTCACATGCGTAGAGGGACAAAACATTAAGTCCACATGGTGTTTTATCCCTCTAAGTAAAAATGGACTTAATGTTCTTTTAGAGATCACTTTCTTTATCAGCAAATGGTTTAGGACCTAGTACTCTATTCCTTTAAATAAAGTTATAAAAGTTAATTATTAGTCTGTAAACGCGTCAAAATTGAAAAAATGGACATAGTGTTGTATATCTCCGAGGTACAGATATAAAAACCTGTGGTTTGAAAATTTTAAGTGAATATGGTGTGAAATTGTAATAAAAATCTTCTCAGAATTGTTTTTAGATGTATTTAGACACCCAGGAACAAAACACCACTTATTTGGCTTCATTATCAGTGATTAAATACTTAAGAACTGGTCACACTTCGTAAATACGTATACAAAACAAGTTGTCGATACGACTGTTGACGTCACACACCGTAGTCTCGCTGCGAGGAGCCGTTTTTCTAGCATCCATCAGAATTGAAATTAAGAATTGATTTATCTTAAGAAATATATATTTTTAAACAATTTTATGTTTATGGGGATACTAGATGATGAATAGATGAAAAGATACTCCTAGTTTTACCTTGCATTTTTTTTAAGCAATAATTTATGGTCAAAATTTGATTTTTTGCTATGTTTTTTTGCTATGTTTTTATATATGTTATAACCTATTGAATTTAACAATATTTAAAAATTAGTGAACATCCCTATTCTATTGTTGTCAGTTTGACAAACGATATTGAGACGTAATCAATTTTGGACAGATATAATGGTGACAGGTGAAGAAATCAAAAAATTGGTTTCGGAAAATGTCTCATTGAACACGCAGAGGTCAAGAAGCTCTATTTGGAATCAATTTTCGGAGTTCCTACGGGTGAGAAATTTTATGCTTGAAACATGTACTGCCATAACGGAACTAGCAAAAATTCTCGAGGATTATGCCTATAAAATGAAAAAAGGCAATGGCGAAGACTATAAAGAGTCGTCTGTAAAGTCAATGTGCAATACTACAGCAAAAATGGTACAAGAAAAACTTTTTACAGAGTACGGCCTAAAAATCGAGCCTTTTACAGATATATCTTTCAAATGTGCAAGATTTGCCAGAATTTGCAAGTTCAAAAGCATTAACCACCGAAGAACTAATATAAATCATCCAAATCTACGACGAGGAAACCACCGATAGAGCACAAAAAAAGCTTTTTCACCTTTGCTCATTTAAACTTGCTTGGAGAAGCAATGAGGACATTAACTGCAAGATTTACTTTTTTCAGAAGGAATTTGATGTTATGGGAGAATTTACGGGCCGAATTGAATACAACAGCATTTTTCCAAAAGAAATCAAGGCGGTTCAAAAAGTTTGACAAGCAGCAAATGGCTGGTAAGAAATTCATCAAACGAAAATTTATGGCCAACTGTCCACTTGGAATCAACACCGTATCTAATGGACAAAAATGTCAACTAAAAAAATTGGAATAGACACAAAAAACAAAATAACAAATCATTCTCATCGATCTTTAGTTATGTCAGCCTTGTTCAAGCAAGGTGTTTCCAAATAGGAGTTAATTAATTTAACGGGTCACTCAAATGCAAGCTCTCTAAAACCATATCTGCAGCTGGATTCCAGTCATCACCAAGTTGATCGAAAATCTAACACCAACAAATGCAGCTGGACCTGCGAGTTCCCAAATGCTACAGGTCAATAATACACAAAATCATGCTTTGGTAGAAAAGAATCGGCAAATTACTATAGCTGATAATAATTATACATTCAATATTGTTAACAAATAAATAAAGATTATGTTTCGTTGATTTGGTGCATTAATTGTCTCGCGAAATAGTCGTGAAAATTATTTATCAGTAAAATTTTCTTCTGGTTTTATTTAAGTTTGTTGCCTTTTGTCAATTTTCGCTTATGGAATTTTGACAAAATCACTCGACTGACGTCTCGTGATTTAACTGTCAAAATTTAATTCGCGAATATTGCCAGGCAACAAACTTGTTTTCTTTATTTTGTTTATCTCATGTTTCTGGTTTATGGTTTAGCCTTAGTAGCTACTATCTCCCTAACTTGTCTTATTTTCATTTTCTTTTATTTCTGAGCTACTAAGAGTGGTCCAAAGAACACCGCCTACTTCTCTTTCGATTTTGAGCAACGCGGTCTCGTTCGTTTGTTTGCCTCAAACACCAAAACACCACCAACGTTTTGAGTAATACACTACAAACTAGGTAATTGTATCGAATATTTAGATATAATACATAAATTGCTCCAATATTCAACTTGTCACGAAGAAAATGATCGTAATATTATCAACATACCTAAAAATTTTAAAAACTGAAAAATAGGTATTGTGAAAATTTTCTGACCAGTTTTCTCTATTTTTTATATACCTACTTGCTCCAATGTTCTTTTAAATATATAACAGAATATTTTCAATATTCTAAAAAAATTGTGAGAGTTTTTTGGCATTCTATTGTTATTTAATCCGCACTATTTTCATTTAAAGCACAACATTGTTTGCTGGAATTAAGTTCATATTTAAGGAATTGTAAACCAGCCAAGAAACATTTTATGATCACCACCGAGCAAGCGTCGCCAGCTGCGATTCAGGATATTTGTTTTTCTTGGCTCTCACCCACATACTAAATAATTGAAAATTCTAACTTACCCATTTATTATTTGTGTCAAGTCGTATCACATAGTGCAATCGTCAAAAGAGAAATGTTTGTTAATGTATTCTGGTTCGTAGAAGACAAATTTTATTATTTATGTCATGCTTTTTTTATAATATGGTGTAAGTTACATTTTTATTGATTTTAATATGTTTTACAGTGTGGCATGTGTATGTATGTAACATATAAAATATGTATTATTTGTGGAATAAAACGTTTTGCGACCTCTTTTAAATTGGTGGCTAATTAATAAAGAAGTTCTTGCTATCTGAAAACTGTGTGAGGTATTTCAGACGGAGTAGTATAACAACCGTTGAAAGTCACCCAAAGAAGATAGTCTAGTAAGGGGTCTATTAAAGTTAGAGGAGAAGTTCTCCTTGAAAAGGAAAGTATTCAACTTATATGATAGCATAATTCCAAGCGATTTTAACAATTTTTTAATGATATTAATCTATAAAAAGAAAACTTTACGGAAATCGAAGACTATATTAAGATGAATTATCATAGCAACCGTTGGAAAGCACCCAAAGAAAGTAGTCTAGAAGGAGGGCTATTAAAGTTGGAGAAGAAGTTTTCCTCGAAAAGGAGTTATGATCCTAACTATTTTAAATATCCCTTTAATTTTAAATTCCTCTCTGTAAAATTGGCATTGTTACATGTTTTCAAGTTTAAGGAAATACACTTCCTTTCGTTAATTGTCGTTTTGAGGCACAAAGCTCTTAAAATCTCAAATGTCTTGAACCTTTTATCTAAATTATAACCTTTCAAAAGAGTAATACACAGCTTTAATTTTATAATGGCATGCTCATTTCTTCGAAACACGTTTGTAAGCTATCCCTTCGAGACTAACCTGAAACAAGAATTTCGAAGTACGAGGTTTTTACATATACATATAGGATTGCGAGTAAAAAAACAGAAGTCGGGATGGTAACATCTACGCGTTTACAATGACCGCTGATTGCAATGGTACCATTTCGTGCTTATTCCGTCTTGCGTCAGCGTCGCGACGTTAGCCACCGAGTTGAGATGCTGCCCTAGCTACAATAAATTCACCTTTCGACGACTGGTAAGTACTTTTCTTTGTACAAGATAACATTTATAACTTACGTTAAGTGTTTTCTTATTTTCAATTACATATACAGTCTATTCAAGTATTTGATATTGTTAAATATTAAACCAGCTAATTTCAAAACGTTTTACATAAACAATGATGTCCCTGTGGCATACATTCCAATCATTTTTACAAATATGTTATTAATTTAATGTATTACATCGAGTTAATAATATAAGTCTGTATATAATTTCAGTAAAATACTATAGTGTAGTTTTATGTATGAGAGAGTAATAAAACAATAAATAATGTATGCAAATCCCTAAACTGTTGATACGGGTGACTCAATGAAAAACAGATATTTGTCAACAAATTTACAGAAGTATATAGGAAAACAATTTTAAATTGAGTAAGACCACCAGGTATAAAGGTTGGAGCAGAATAGAATACAATAGTTGTGAGGGTTACTAATCCCTAAATAAGGTTGCCAGTGTCGGAGTGATGGAGGTTAACAGGTACTAATGAATTTGCAAGAAATGTAAGTTTTATTTTATCTATTTGCAAAATAAAGTTTAATTCTTTGCCTATTTGCAAAATAAAGTTTAATTCTTTAGATAAAATAAAACGTTTTATTTTATTTGAAATGAGTGCATTCCACGAAGTAAGGGTTTCAACTTCAACAATCAAACATTTAATTCTTTAATTCCAGGAATCTACGACAGTAATTGACTAGATAATTACCTTCTAAACTTATTCCACAGAAAATGTGATAGTGGGTTTTTCCATTTTGTAGGAAGGTCCAAGTGGCGTATTAAAAATTCTTAACAGTTCACTAAAAGTAGGTACTTCAGTTGCAAGGTGCAGTTTATTGTGTATACTAGTATTATGGAAAATTTGGAAGTGCCGTGTAAACGCCGAAAAATTGGTCCTCTAACAGTTAATGAAAAAACATTAATATTTAATTGTTTTAAATCATTTACAGACAAACGTTTATGTGAAAGTGTTGATGAGACCGTTGAGTTAGTTAGCAGTACACTTGGTGTTGGGAAATCTACGATTTACAGAGTTATTAAAGAAGAGAAATGTGGTAGTTTTCAAATGCCACGTAATGCTCCAGGGAAACCAAAATTTCAAATAGAATATCATTTTAAAGAAGGACTTCGACGGAAAGTGCATGAATTCTTCTTTAGACAAGAATTTCCAACATTGGATAAAGTTCTTGTCTCAGTTCGAGATGATAAGGATTACCCAGAAATGAGTCGAAGTACGTTATGGAAACTTTTAAAAGAAATAGGCTTCCGCTGGAAAAAGAATCCCAGAAAGCCTATTTTATTAGAAAGAAGCGATATTGTCATATGGAGAAGACATTTTCTAAGAACCATAAAGGAAATGAGAAACCAAAAAAGAAAAATATTTTATCTTGATGAAACATGGATCAACGAGGGTCATACACCAAATAAATTTTGGCAGGATGAAACTGTTACAAGTCAAAGGCACGCTTTTGTAAATAACTTATCTACTGGTTTAAATCCACCATCAGGAAAGGGACGCAGGCTGATAATAGTACACATTGGCAGTTCAGACGGTTTTGTTGAAGGTGGTTTATTAACTTTTGAATCAACTCGTACCGGTGACTACCATGAAGACATGAACGCTGATGTCTTTCAAGAATGGTTCGAACAAATGATAGATCTTCTTCCTAAGAACTGTGTAATAGTAATGGATAATGCAAGTTATCACTCCAGACTTATAGAAGGACTGCCCACAACCAAGTGGTTAAAAAAAGACTTGCAGAATTGGCTGAGTTCAAAAAATATTACGTACCATCCCGGATCTATAAGAAAGGAACTTTATTCGTTGTGTGCCCTTCATAAAGAAAAATTTTAAAAATACGAAATTGATGAAATTGCCAAAAATCGTGGAATGACAGTACTTAGATCCCCACCATATCATTGTGAATTAAACCCGATTGAACTGGTATGGGCACAGATAAAGAGTGAAGTTTCAAGAAAAAATACCACTTTTAAAATTCATGATGTTAAACAGTTGTTTTTGGAGGCCGTAAATAATGTAAAACCTGAAAACTGGGAAAAGGCAGTAAATCACACTATTAAAGAAGAGGAAAAAATGTGGAAGCTGGACAATATTACTGATAAAATGATCGAGCCAGTTATTATAAATCTTGGTTCTGAAAGTTCATCTTCTGAATCTGATTTGGATTTGTAACAAGTAGCTGTAAGTTTTATATTAATATTTTTATTCATCTATTTAACATACCTTAGACGGTTTTAAAAACTCTTTTTCTCTTTTGTAATTTTTAAAAATTAAAAAAAATGTGAATTTTTTAAAACCCTTTTTAATGTAGGCCAGTCAGTTCTAATATAGTGTGTGATAAAAGAGGTCACTTTTGTTTACATACACATAACACTTTATAACACTGAAATAATTCATTTATTTTTTACAATTATTCAAAGTAATTTTTCAATTAATCTTGAGCACGCCCATGGAGTGGTCGGAGCTACCAGTTAAAATTATGCTAATTACTCTCTCGTTCATAAAAATAAACTATAACTCAGCTAATACCCATAAGTAAACTAGACAGCAGTTAAAACAAAAAATTACTGACTTTTCAATATCTCAATTCAAACATACACTCAATTTGATTTCACCCGAACGTCACCGGAGTATAAAATTGTAGCTGCAGTATCTATTGTAAGCCTTATTGTTTGAGAAAGCTGACAAAAATATTTTACTGTACATATTCAACCCTAGATGTTTTGTGTTCGACAATTGAAATGTCTTGGAATGAATATTTTATTCTTATATCTCAGATGGCCTTGGGGAAGTAAAATAGTTATTAATAAACATGGACGTGCTCATTGTATATACTTCACTGGATTCGTCAACTGAAATCTTCTATGACTTAATAGAAAATGTATAAAAATAAACATTATTCAGCGTATAAAAATTTATTAAAACGGAAAAGGTATTAAAATATCTATATTAAAATTTTAATTGTCTTATTTTTATTAGTGTAGTAAAATTATATTACTTGTTTATATTGAAATACGCTTAAAACTATCGTAAATATAATAAAAATCACTGACAACAAGTACAATATGGGCAGTTGGAAGGACGAAAGTATAAAATTATATTGAAAAATCAACTCAGAAAAAACTTAAGTTTTTAAGTAAAAAATTATACAAACATCTGGAAAATTAATTCTTGCGGTAGCAAAAAAGTTCTTTTTTGTCGCTTTCTTGAGAAAACTTACAACAAGTCTTTTTTAATCTTAATGATCTAGTCATTTGATCTTAATGATCATGTGTGTCGATATTAACAATCCTAATAATATATATCAACATTTTGCTTAATCCATTATCTATACTCACATTACATTTAGCGTCATATTTCTTTTAAACATCTCCTCGTATAATCCATTACTTAAAATTCCTTAATTTAATAATAAACTAGCAAGTTTGTTTATTGACAGGGACTATAAATCGGAAGAGATGGTCAGAGTTTGACGAGTGAAGCTTTCAAAGGGTCCGGAGCTAATTCGGCCGCAGGCATCAGACCTTTATCATCTTACCCTTCACTTAATTCTTAGCTAGCCGGAGAATAATAGGGCAGTAAAAGCTTTGGAAACTGTGCCTTCTAAAGTGTAGGTGTTTTACTTTAATAAATAAATTTTTGTAGATATATAATGTCCCAAAAGAAAAGCAGGAAATAAAAGGGCAACCTCGAAAACAAGCCAAATATTTCAAATTGATCTGTCATCTTAAACAAATGTCTATCGGACTTTACGGGTTTCAGATTCAGTAAATAAGCAACAGTTCATGTAAAACAACTAAAAAACGATATTTACGTTGATGCTTTGTGTGAGTAGAAGCAATTGACAACTCAAAAAGACAAACTCCTAAATATGTAGTACAAAAACAGTGCAATTTCAAGAAACGATTAAAACCATATTTAGCCTACAACAACGCCTGTACTAGTCAACGCCACTTAAGTTGACGAGGCGCACAAACCCAAAATTGAAGTCCGCTTAGGGTGGATTAGGTGGTTGTCATCAGTCCATAGATAAGAGGGTTAGGTTAGGTTAGGTTAGGTTTGCATCAGTCTCCTCCCAGTAGTCAGGTGCGTAACACAAAAGTGAAGTGCGGCAGTTGTTTTTCAGACTTCTTATTATTTTGAATAGTTAAGTGTGTATGTGGCAGTTTCTTTAAATGATGGCGTTAGAAAGTAATCAAAAGACTAATTCTGTTATTAATGGACAATCTCGTGAGATCATATAAGTATAATGTGTTTATGGCATTCTTCTTTTTCATGTGCCGTGCTCGATTATCGAGCGTTAGCTATCAAATTGGCAATAGTAATTTTGTTGACGGCAGCTCGGAAAAGGGATGCAGAGGATCTGTTAAACCATTCTCTCAGGTTTCTAAGCCATGACGTTTTTCTTCGACCTGTCCACTCTTCTTCCGTCTACCTTGTCTTGTATTATTAAGTGGAGTATATTATATCTCTCTGGGTGTCGCATAAAATGGCCAAAATATTCAAGTTTGCAACGGCATATCTTTTTAAATAAACATATTTGCACAAATTGGTGAAATTATAATTATTGTATGTACATCGGTCTTACTCTCGATAATTGAAAGAAATTTTTTAACATAATTAAATTATTACACCTATTAGCACATGAATATATTGTGTACTGTCTTTCGGTATGGCAGTAAATATAGACTTTTTTATACTTACATACTAGATAAAATGAATCACTATAGTTACTTTTACAGGAATTTCCATCAAAACAAGCGAAAGGAAACAAGAGAGGTAAAATGTTCTTTGAAAAATACCGACAGAGTCCAGTTTGCCACTCCAAGCAAAAAACGAGTAAGGAGATCAATCCTAGATTTGCCGGAATACCAAACAAGAGACATTCGCAGAATAATCTACGATTTTTATAAAACAGACAAATGTCGGGTTACGTTAAAAAAATTAAAACAAAAAATTCATAATGATTTGGATATCACAATTCCACAGACATCTCTAAGGCGACTTCTGCGCAACCGGCGTTGGAGGACTAAGGCGTTGGAGGACAACCCAAAACAACCGAAAATTGCTTATAGAAAAAAGTGAAATACGAGCTTTGAGAATAAAATATCTCAGACAAATCAAACATTTTCGTACTCAAAATAGGCCAATTGTGTATGTTGACGAGACTTACTTACACAGCGGTCATACTTCTTCGAAGAACTGGACTGACGAATCAACAAAGGGATTATTTTCTAATATTTCCAAAGGTAAACGACTAATAATAGTGCATGCCGGTGGAGACATGGGATTCATTAAGAATGGATTATTAATTTTCAAGTCAGGTACAAAATCAGGCGATTTCCACTCTGAAATGAATGCACATAATTATGGAAAGTGGAAAGTGCAAGAACGTTTAATACCTAATTTACCTGCTAACTCGGTACTAGTTTTTGATAACGCATCTTATCATAGTATTCAGTTAGAGCGGGCGCCTACATCAAACTAAAAAAAAATGAAATGATAGAATGGTTAATACAGAAAATATTCCATTTATACCTACCGCTTTAAAACCGGAATTATATGAACCCATTAAATATCATAAACCCCGTCATGTAAAATACAAGTCCGAAAATTTTACGCGAGCATGGCCATATTCCTTTGCGTTTACCTCCGTACCATCCTGACCTAAACCCGATTGAACTTATATGGGTTACAGTCAAAAATAATGTAAGCCAGAAAAACGTTAGATTTAAATTAGCTGACGTACAAAAACTGGCTGAGGAAGAGTTCGATAAAATTGATGCAAATGAGTGGAGAAAACGATGTGGCCATGTCATTAAGAAGGAAGATGAATACATGGACAGCGAGATAATGGTTGATAACGCCATGGAAATAGCTCCTATTATTATAAATATTAACAGCGAATCTTCCAGTACAGAGTTTTCTTCTGATGATGAAGATGAAGAAAATTAACCATTAGAAAATTATTTTCAGTTACTATTTTTCTACAGTTGATAGTCGTTTTAGTGTTATAATAAAACCAAAATATCAAAATTAAATAATTACTGTGTTACATTTATTTATACAATACCCTCCATTTAATATGAAAGACAATATCAACGTAGTTGTATTTGTTAATTAAATTCAGTCATAATTATTATTGTGTTTGTATGTTAAATTAAAGAGATATTATAAACCCGTGGCTTTCTATTTAAATTGACTAAAAAAATAATAACAATTTCATCTTTCTAATGATATGATATATTAAAGGTTGCGAAAAAATATTACTACGTTTTTAATTGTGTAATAATTATTTGAACTATACCGTTACGCCATTGAAACTACTTATCAGAAATAGTAAACCAATAGGAGAATCATGAGGCGTAAACATAATCTATTTCTCAGTGACGTTGTGCGTATTTCGTCGCCAAGTTAACTGGCGTTTGCTGTATCACATTTTTGAAAAGGTAGTTGGTTATGGTAAAGTAATTTTCTTAGTAAAATGAAATTTTCCAGTTGAATGTATTGTTTCGAATTGTTAACATCTTTATTGGTAATTTTGCGAAAATCTATTTGTGCTGTTTTATTGAAAATGTCAGGACGTAACTTAAATGTAGATACTCTAATTTATAAATAAACACAAGTACTTTAATGAAGAAAAAAACAATGGTTTTCCTTTAAAATCGGTAATGTATTTTATATAACATGTATTATCTTCCAGTCAGACCTAGAAGCATTATCCTGTTCATAAACCTTTTAAAACCCTCACCAAATTGGTGCATCTCGAAAGCAAATATTTCAGATTTTCGTACCACAAAAAATTGGTTTGTAACATTCGTAAGCAATTCACGATGTTTTCTTTCAACTCCTTATGGTAAAACAAGTCAATAATCTTAATAAAAACATGCTACAAAGTAGTTAAAATGAAAGATTAAATAAAGAATCATAAAATACAATAAACTGTAACCTGGCAAAAAAAATTGTATCGTCTAGCTAAAATTAAAGAAGAATATTTTTAGTAGATGTTAATACTGTCTTAGTTGAATCTTAGGGCGTATCTGCAGAATGTTAGTTTCGCGAAAATAAGGAATTTCTGTTTTTGTTTTTGATGACGCCGTCGTCTTATGTTATGATACAAATAGAGTTTTATTAGGAAGATATTTTACATTATATTCTAATTATTGAACAATTATAAGATGTGAGTGAAATTAACTGTAAACATGACTATTGTTAGTTACGCCCTTTATTTTTTTATGAAAGTGATTTATTAATTGATAAAAGGTTCATAACTTATTCATCATCAGTTATTGGTAATTCGGCTCCAGCAACTTTTTTTCCAAAAAACTAATCTGATTACTGAATTCTTTTTTTCTTTAGGAAAGCCTCTGCATTGTTCATGCGAATCAGGTTTGTATATTCCTAAAAAAAAAACCAACTTAATATGTTTATACTTATGTATTTTGATAGTGAAGTTAGCTTGAAAATCCGTATGATAGGAATCCATCTAATATTTTGAACGTACTGGGTCTTTGATCTAAGTTATCGAAAAGTATATGTTGGCAGCAACTAAGTGGGACCTTAAATTTGTCCCCATATGGGATCAGATTTAATGTCTAACTTAGATGCTACTAGACTCATATTCTCTGGTCAATGTAAGTATTAGGTGGTTTATTATCATATAAATTTCAAGCATTAATAATATTAGATATGCGGACGATACGGTCATATTTGCAAGTGACATGGAAGGTCTACAGTACATAATACAACATGTATACAATGCATGTGAAAGGTACGGACTGCAAATGAATCTCAAGAAAACGAAATCAATGATATTCTCAAAAAACCACAAAATGTAGATAACCTGATCATCAATAATACAACGATCGAAAGAGTAACAACATATAAATATTTAGGAACGTGGCTAACCGGAGATGGAGATCAAACAAAAGAAATCAGATCTAGAATAGAAATGGCAAGAAACACGTTCATAAAATTGAAGAACTTACTTTGCAACCGTAACCTTAATCTAGAGATCCGCACAAGAATGCTACGTTGTTACGTTTTTTCTACTTTACTATACGGCATGGAAGCGTGGACAATAAAACAGTCTGAAATCAAAAAATTAAACTCCTTTGAGATGTGGTGCTACAGGAGAATCCACAGAATATAGTCGGCTGAGAAAGTAACTAATATAGAGGTGTTACAAAGAATGAAGAAAGAATGTGAAGTCATAAAAACTGTTGAAATTAGAAAGATTCAATATCTGGGTCATATAATGAGGGGCGAGAAGTACGTATTACTTAGATTAATTATGCAAGGGAAGATACAAGGTAAGAGAAACCCAGGACGACGCAAAATATCCTGGCTAAGAAGTTTCAGAGAGTGGTTCGGTTGCAGCTCATTAGAATTATTCAGAAGCGCGGCCAATAAAATTAAAATAGCGATGATGATTTCCAACCTTCGATAGGAGGAGGAACCTGAAGAAGAAGAAATTTCAAGCTCACCTCAAGTTCTAATACATATACATACATATACATACGTATATACATACACCAACATTGTTTATGAGCTTTTGCATTAAGAAAATTTAACTTAGTTCCTTCAGGTTCATCAAAAGAGCTTTTGTATATTAAACTGTTTTCATGTCTTTTGAAAATAACATGGACCATACTTCTCAAATATAGACGAGGAACTATTTTGTTAAGCTTATACTGGGATATACGTTTAACCCATTTGTGGAAGTCTCTAATCTTCATCTCCAGGACATTAACGCGACTACTAGACTCTTTGATGGCATCTCTGAAGTCCCAAAATTCATAAACTTTGTTTTTCTTTTTTAAGGCAGCCTCTACTTGATGGTGAATACTGTCCGCGGCCATAAAGGTATGACCTCTCTCAAAATATTTAAGTTCTAGAAAATCTAAAGATGTTTCAGAAGAATTCACCAAATAAACAAAAAAACAATAGAGAGTCCAATTTTTATTCTGGGCAGAACAATTGTCCAACCAGAGCGTAACATGTGGCACATCCCTAATTGACATAAAGTATGCAAAAAAGAGTACTTATTTTATTCTCCTTTGACCGACCCATGATACCTTCATGCCATATTACTGCCGTTGGAGCAACTGCCGTTGGAGCACAAAAGCTTTTTTGGCGGCCGGCACGAAACTTTCGTTAAAAGTAACCAGCCGAAGCATCAAAATAATTTCTTTGAATGATTCGCATCTAGGTAACATTATTACCTGAAAAACAAAAATTTATAAATTACTAGAATTAAAGCCTTCAAAAGCTGATACTCACTTTTTGCAGATCAGCTGTAACTTTTATTTTGTTTGCATTTTGATCTTCTGCGTCGTGCTGATACATTTCCCTAGCTGCTTTGTTTCACAAAGTTTCACAATGTTTTTGAAATGTTTCACATTCGCAGGCTAGACCAAATTTCAACAAAATGAGAAGAGTGCTATGTACAAGGGGTTTAAAATTGGAACTAAGAGTTAGGTTGGCGAGGTGACATGTTTTTTCGACTTTATTTTATAGAATGGAATCTTGGACCTTGAAAGAGACATCAATGAAAACAACTGGAATCATTCGAGCTGTGGGAGTATAGAAGAATTCTGAAAATATCGTGGATAGAACACGTCACAAACAAAGAGGTTCTGAGAAGAATGAATAAAGAAATAGGAATTTTAAATACAATTAAAATAAGAAAATTGGAATATCTCGGACATATTACACGTGGAGAGAAATACACCTTGCTCCAACTGATTATGAAGGGAAAGATCCAAGTAAAGAGAAGCATAGGGAGGCGTAGAATGTCATGACTGCGCAACTTGGGAGACTGGTACATTGGGACGTACATTAAATGAACTTTTCAGAGCAGCCACCTCAAAAGTCCGAATAGCTATGATGATTGCCGACCTCTGCCGCGGAGATGGCACTTGAAGATTTAAATTAAAACTAATTAAAAAAAAATACCTTGAATTCGTTAGGATTTCAAAAAGATTTAAATAGCTTAGGGATTGATGGTCTCGAGCCTTGCATTTAGAGTTCAAATTGGCGCTTTTTTTTGAGCCAGTTCGGCGCTGGTTACTACTTTATAGTTCACACTATTATTAGATCTAAAAGATATTTACTATAATATATTACAACATATTAAAAATATTTGGTGGCACATTTAGTTTCTTATGATCATCTTTAATCATCACACAATAAGGTATGCCGCAAAATGAATCCGTAACTGAGTCCATTTATCAATTAACTTTCTCTTTACCTTAATACGCGAATTTGTCATTTGCCGGCGCATTAAGTGAGGCGCTGAGGCATTCCGGTTAGTCTTTATGGCACGACGCCAGATCATCTCTGGTCTTTTTTTTATAAATCAAATCCATTATTTTGGTAATCTTTTAACTCCGAATTATAATAAACCAGCTTGTTCGCATCGTTTAGGAGACGTTAACGATGAAATTTATTATGACTTTTATTACACAACCGCACAAGTGGCGAGAAAAGTCGCTACAAGATATTGTGGAATCATAGTAAATAATTATTTTTGCACAAATAGTAAACCTTCTACATTTTTAAGTGTTTATGTAAATATTTATAATTATATTTGTTACTTATTACCTCATAATATATTTGTTTCGCTATTAAGTTTAAGAACACAACACAGCTAAGGATATCGATATCGGATAAAAATTATCTAACATTAAAAACGAAGCTAAAAAATACTAATTTTATAATATAGTAAATATAATAAAATAAATGTATACTATATAAATAAATTAAAATGTACATGGGCTGGACGTATCAAAAGGTATGGACATGGAAGATGGAATAAATAGATTTGACGCTGTAGACCTGCGTTTACAACAATAGAAACGCGTTAACAATAGAATAAAGAACATTAAAGAACAGCTAGAAGATCCAGAGGAACTATCGAATGAATTTAAAAACCAAGTTAACAAAATCTCTACAAACAATAAAAATACCTCCCGTGGACCTACAGGTAATTCACCGAATGATTACCAATGTAAGCAATCCCCCACTTGCTGACCAACGGCTTCAGGCGGACTAGTTGGTAGGTGGTAGGGCACTCTTTTGTCCTGGGGCTGAGAAACCGGCCCCAAAGGCGGAAGAATAAGTGGTTTGGACAACGGCATAAGAATATAGAAGGCAACGAGAAACCACTATATTAAAGATCCCTCTCTAGTACAATCATAATGGCTGTACAACACAACACAAACTGGCTTATAGATCATGGACATCGGAGACCAAGATCCGGCAAGAGAGGTAATTCCTATGACCACAGGGCCTCCCGGGTCGTTAACATGCAAAATCCCTGTGTCAGACAACGAATTGTCTGAAGAGAATATCCACTTAGAACGTTAGGACTATGGCTTAATCAGGAAAAATCCAATACGCAATCAAAGAAATGGAACGCATGAAAATAGCAATAATGGGCACAAGCGAAATGAGATTGACTGCAGAATCTCCAATAATGCTTCTCTTAGCATAAAGCGTTGGTCCAGCAGCTTCCTCTAGAACGTTTTGACAGGTACGTTTTCCTAAAATTAACGGGATACATTACTATGCAGGTATATACTCATAAAAATATTTTATAAGTGAATACATACATAGAAACTACTAATATATGGTTGGTAACCTGGTGTATTAGCGCTGTTGTCAAGTAACTCACATACTATGGTGTCGATCAAGGGATTTCCTAAATTGCCTACGCAAATTATTCCTCTTACTCGATTGGTAATCCTTCCTGAAGAGGTATTGGCATTTGAGTTGAAACAGATATACTGGGCACCTTCTTATTCTTCAGAATCGCTGCCCGATAAATGTCCTTACCTATTCTTTGTGTGCAAAGGTTTTTTTAACTTTGATTTTGATTAACTGAGGAAAGTTTGCCTCTATCTGTCAAAATAAAAGAAAAGTGAACAACTCAAAAAATATGAAGTTTTGACCTATGGTACTTGTTACAAAATTTAGCTAGAATCGTACGCATAAACTAAAAATTCAATAATATACATGGTGTTCCATTTAAAATACCAACGCTTTCAATCAGCGACATCTATATGGAGCAACAAGAAATCGGGAGACCTCTCTTCGTGGTTATGGCAAAAAAAACGATTTTTGACGTTTTATAGAATTTTGAGGTTGTGTCAATATTTTGGCCTAAAATTTGACGAATCTTAATCTTGTGTGACCCCAAATACACCAAAATAAGATCAAGTTTCCTCTGGGGCAATTTTTAACATTTTTATCCAGGTATGCACTTTTGATCGGCGCAAACTTTAATGTTAAAATATTTAGTGGTTAGCAAATAAATAAATAAATAAATAACGAAAATCTAAACTGATTAGAGCTAAAATACTAATCACAGGCCGACATAATTTTTGGTGTTTTGAGTTTGACATGTGTCCTTAGCTAATACGGGTACGCTGATTCTGAATATGAATTCGGTTTAAGCCCATCACGTCAAAATTTTTCACAAAATTAAAAAAAAAGCCTTGTGAGATATTATGTACTAGTGCAAACAAGTACCTTATTGGTGCTTGTAAAGTGTGGTGATCAGGACAAACCTTGGGCTCTACACAAAGAGTGCTTTCAATGTGTCGAACTACTAAGAAAAAAGACAAAATGTACACGTAACTCTTTACCCTTCGGCATTCCTATGGTATAGAGAAAATTACAGTAATACAGAAAATTCAATATTCTGATTTACCTTCTGCTAAACGACCTGTCTTTCATGAACCAGGAATCCCTATTCCTCCAACTTTTCTTCACGCCATCCAACAGAAATCATCAGATGAAAGTTCAGACGAAAAAACCGATGAAGATGAATTCAATCCTGAGATAGACCAAGCTCAAAAGTTTATCCAAGCTGAACTAAATGACTTAGTGAGAGACTTGGACCTATCGAAGAATGCTGCACAAATCTTAGGATCACGACTGTAAAATAAAAATCTATTGGTTCCAGGTACCACATTTTCATGGTACAGGCACAACTTGAAAAAGAGTTCGCGAAATATTTTTCTCAAGAGGGCTCACGGGTGTATTATCATAATATTTCTGAAGTAGGCATAAAACAGGGAGCTTACAATTACGATTCCACGTCATGGCGGTTATTTAATGATTCTTCTAAGAGAACTCTGAAGAGTGTCTTGTTGCACAATGGTAATACTTGTGGCTCAGTGCCTGTTGCTAACTCCGTGCATCTGAAAGAAACATATGAGAATCTTAAGCTCTTGCTAAATAAAATAAAGTATGGCGAATATTGTTGGCAACTCTGTGGAGATCTCAAAATAATATCCATGCTTTTGGGTCAGCAGTCTGGATCCACAAAGTATCCATGTTTCTTATGCGAGTGGGACACTCGAGCACGAAATTTACATTACGTTAAGAAAGAGTGGCCACTCAGAGAAAGACTTAGTACCGGGACAAAAAAATGTGCAACGTGATACACTAGCTGACCCAAAATTAGTTCTTTTGCCTCCACTTCACATAAAGGTAGAATTGATGAAGTAGTTTGTCAAAGCTTTAGATATACAATTTGACTGCTATAAATATCTGTGCGACATATTTCCTACACTTTCTGAGGCCACACTTAAAGAAGGAATTTTTGTAGACCTTCAAATCGAACCTTACAATCGGACAGATTGTTCCAGAATACAATGACCCAGGATGAATTTGAAGCATAAAGTCCTTTCGTAGAACTCATAGACGGTTTCCTTGGTTTCCTCATAAACAACAAGTCTCCAAACTATAAAGAAATTGTAGCGAGCATGGTCGAAAATTATAAAAAACTGGGATGCAATATGAGCGTCAAACTTCATTTTTTGAATTTCCACGTTGACTATTTTTCCGAAAATCTTGAAGCTGCCAGCGAGGAGCTGGAAGACAGGTTCCATCAAGATATAAAGGAGATGGAGAGATGTTACCAAGGAAGATGGTATATAAGAATGATGGCTGATTACTGCTGGACCTTGAAGAGGGACTCGATCACAAAAATCCATAAAAAGAAGACCACAAAAGCAGTTTTCATAGAAAACGAGATCGGTTTTATTAAAAAAAAAAAACAAATTGTCTAACGTAGGTTATACTGAATTCTTTTTTTTTTTTTAAGACCAACTTAATTTTATAGTGTACTTTTATATTAAATAAGATTTCAATTAATATTTTCTCAGTATTTTTGGCAGTTTCTATGAAAAATTTCAAACAAACTTTTCTTGAAAACCTGATGTGCTGGAAAAAAACTAAGTACAGATTCGTGATCAGCACATCCCATTTACTATAGGACACCTATTCAACTTAAAACACTTCTTCATGAAAATAAAAATGTAGGACTATTGTTTTTATCAAAATAAGCCTGTATACCAAATTTTATTAAAATAAAATAATTTATAGGTAATTGCTGTTCGGATTTCTATGCCACTTAGTATATAGAAGAGTGTTACTATTCCATTATAGCGTTGTAGAAACAATTTTACATTTTTACAGTTTTTTATATTAAATATCCTACAAATTGACTGACAGCTGTGAAAAAATATATAAAGAGAAAACTCAAAAGACCGACAAGAAAAAAGATAAAAATAAAAACTTTTCAACTATTTTATCCCAGATGTGATTTTACTCTCCCTAGCTGACTGATTACGGTGAAGATCAATGTGCCAGAGTTTCGCCTAGTTTATTGGCTTCACTCCAGAAATAAACTAATCGAATATCCAATATTCCGACAATCTAGGGATTTCGTACAAAAAATGACGTTTTAAGGTCGATAAGGATAAAACGGGTTATTTTTGTAAATAGTTATATTCCATATTAATTTTATTACGATCTATTTAGTAGGATTTACAATAAGTTACTTAGATACTACTGTTATTATATTGATCAAGCTATGTATCTATCTCAAACATATTTAATAATTTAAAAAATATCTTTATACGGTATTAAGCCACAATTATTGGTTGTAAAGAAAATCACATTTTCAATTAACAAATTTTCGATGTTTCGATTTCCACTCTAGAAATCGTTTTCAAAAAAGAGTATTATTATACAAATTCCGAAAAATGTATAAGCAAGTTTTTGTTATTGGTTATGTAAAAAACTATATTGAAATTTTGGTTGAGTTCGTAAATTAGGCAAAATAGATTTTGTGTTTATGTGTATTGTGTGTTGCATGAGTGCTGTATGTCAGACTGTGTACAAATGTAAGTGTCAATATGACATAATGATAACAGTCACTAGTGTTGCTCAAAATCGGTCTTGGTCTTGCAGTCTTGGTCTTGTTCTTGCGTTTTTGCAAGACCAAGACCGCCTAATTTTAGCAAGACCAAGACCAAGACTGACCGTGCAAGATTAAACAAGAACAAGACTAAGCCTGCGAGTCTCTTGCGTCTTGCAGTTAGGACTGAGTGTGGTTTTAGCGAGTATAGTAGTTCGGGTATATGCTTAAAGACCCTATGAGACGCAAAAAAATATGTAATAAAAATTTGAAAAACTGGACTTATGCGCATTACAAACAATACCATAAACATACATACCGAATTAAAATATTCATTAAAAAAACACATTTGACACGTGCTTAAAGGTCATAATTACAATGTAAAAATAAAATATTTTGTACATTCTTTTCCAGCTGACTTCTTCGCTCTGAAATTAATTGTCCATATTTTGAGAATAGCCGCCCTCTAATCATAAAAATAATATTCTTGTATTGCGACGCCGACAGTAATATCGTATCGATATTTTTTTAAATATGTCACCCTAGCTAATAAAAAATATAATTGTTACGGACACCCACTTAATAATTCAATTTTTTTCCCATTATAATTTAGTCGAGTAATCTAAATAAACAAATCTTATCGGCCTAAGGCTATAAATTGTTTCTGCTGAGTGTGCGATGAGATCATTCGGTTAAAGAAAATTTGCTGAAAGAGCGTGACTAATATTCAAAAGTACCGAGACAAATTAGTAATAATAGATAATGTTAGTAATGAAGTATTTAGAATAACGAAGTAACGATGTATAATTCTCGGTTTGTTATTAGATACTTGGGGTATTGGATAGTAACGAATACAAAGTAACTAGTAGTATAGTAGTTACTTTTTCGACATCACTTAACTTTATTCCCAATTGAGCTTTCCTTTGAGTCTAATGTAATAATTGTTTTTCATCTAATCCTTGTTGCTCCCGGAGTGACAAGTTTACAATTTGACATGAGGGACAAAGATTTAAATAGTTCTAGTCCGAGTAGTGAGCGTTAGAGTTATAGATCTAAAAGAGCTAAAAGCAAATTTGATGATTTTTTCGAAATAATTCATGCATCCCAAATTGCTTTGTGTAAATTGTGCCTACATAAAAAGGTTGAAATAAGAATGATCAACAGAAACACGTCAGATTTAAGGAAGCATCTAATATCTTTTCACAAAAAGAAATTACAAATATTTCTTCCCGAAAAACCAAAATTCGATGGAGATATCACAAGCTTTTTAATAACCTCTAGAAAAGATGGACATGTAAAAAAATATAGTTATTACCTTATTACCAATTACATATATTATGTACCTATTACTTTATTTTGGTAAATTAATCTATTTATTAAGTAGGATCTCCTTAATTTAAAATAACTTCTTTTGATTACCATTGCCTTTTTAACTATTCTTTATTTTTTCAAGTTAGTTTTTTTATATAAAAGTAGAGATAAGATTGGTAAAAACAATTATTTTGCTTTAATAAGTGGATTATAGTTTGTTATCTTATCACCTAAAAAATCTGTGCCCTTGATACATGTATGTGGATTTTTTGCCCATCATGTCCATCAATCCCTTTCTAGGCAGATAATGTTCTTTAAAATACAGGCATGCTTATGTCATTAATTTGTTTTTTTTTGTTTTAACCATGTTTTAGCACATGTAAGCTTAGTAAATGCAAACATTTATTAAGAAACAGATTGACTTCCGTGGGGCCTGGTAGATAGCTGAGTTAGTTAGAGCATAGGCACGGATCGCTTAGATCGTCGCTTCAAACTCCACCCGGTGTCAGTTGTTTAGACATTTAATAATTTGGTTAGTCTTTATTATGGCTATGTTAATTCAAGCTTAAAATGTACTTACTCTGTTACGTTGTTCTAAGATCTAAAGTAACGTTTAATAAATAGCAATAGGCTAATTAATGGGTAACTGCGAGACTTGCAAGACTCTTGCTACAAGACCAAGACCAAGACCGGGAGTGCAATACCAAGACCAAGACCAAGACCGGGTGTATTGGCGCAAGACCAAGACCAAGACTGTCTAAGTCTCGTCTTGTTCTTGCATTTGGGCAACACTAACAGTCACCAAAGCCACCTCGTCGTATTACAAAATAACTCAACTCCAAAAGAATCATAATTAAAAAAGTCCTAAATTGTGGGTGGCAAATTCATTTAGCTCTAAAAAATGAACCAAGGCATATTTTGACATGAAACAAAAAACACAATGCTTAGAAGACATGGTTGCAACCGAAAGATAAGGTTTTACGAAAATTCGCAAACGTAATTAGTCCACAAGATGTTTCAAAGTTAAGATAATAAAAGCACGTTTTAACCCTTAACTACAGAGATCCGGTATTTGTTACCGGTGGGGGGTCCCAAAACGCGGATTTAGTGGTAACTCCACCACTTGCGATTTCCTGCGTCTCAGTACCTTTCGGGCAGTTTGTATAACAGTGCTAATTAAAGCTGTTGGCGTGTATTGTGAATATTTTTTTTTCGTAACGCACATCTAAAATCTTAACCGGTAAAATTTACCGGAGGTCTGTTTTTAAGTAAGTATTTTTAATTAGTCTTATATGGGTAAAATGTGAACTGTTTATAATATTTTTTATAAAATCCACAAGGAAAATAAATTTCTTCAGCTGGCTGTATACCATGTATCACAAAAAGAGGTTTCAAATCTTTGTATATAGGTATATTTAAAAAACCCTTATAAGGGCTACATCGAAATAAACACAAACGTTTTTGGAATAATAATTCCATCATCAGGTTAAAAGCCTAAAATAAGTATAAACCATTTAATTAAAACAAACTTGATTGAAATGTTGACTAAGGATAAAAAGCAAAATGGTTATACTTACAGGTTAACATGCCTGAGCCACCAAAATATTAGGGTAAAACCCTTTACAAAAATTGAAGTTACCAAAAAATGTACATGTTGTTGTTAAAATTAAATGATGTTTAATATTTTATTAGATTTAACTTCAGGCAACATATAACCATGCATCACGTGAGTACCAGCGTCCAGAGGGTAGACCTCTTTAAACGGACTTCAGCTGGTAACTGAAGGTATCTTGTCAATCAGTTACCAGCTGAAGTCCGTTTGAAGAGGTCTACCCTCTGGACGCTGGTACTCACGTGATGCATGGTTATATGTTGCCTGAAGTTAAATCTAATAAAATATTAAACATCATTCAATTTTAACAACAACATGTACATTTTTTAGTAACTTCAATTTTTGTAAAGGGTTTTACCCTAATATTTTGGTGGCTCAGGCATGTTAACCTGTAAGTATAACCATTTTGCTTTTTAACCTTAGTCAACATTTCAATCACGTTTGCTTTAATTAAATGGTTCATACTTATTTTAGGCTTTTAACCTGATGATGGAATTAATATTCCGAAAACGTTTGTGTTTATTTTGATGTAGCCCT
This sequence comes from Diabrotica undecimpunctata, assembly GCF_040954645.1. Taxonomy (NCBI): domain Eukaryota; kingdom Metazoa; phylum Arthropoda; class Insecta; order Coleoptera; family Chrysomelidae; genus Diabrotica; species Diabrotica undecimpunctata. Next base: position 10,927,281 of record NC_092809.1, on the reverse strand, counting down.
TCTAAGGGTTTTTACATATACCTATATACAAAGATTTAAACCTCTTTTTTTAATATTTTTTATGTTTTTAGGAAAAGAGTAAAGAAATGGACTCTGGAAGTCATCCTGGAGATCCAAAGATGGTTAAATTTGGTAATAAAAATTTTGAGGAAATTTTGCAAAAATGGAATGAGGAAAATGATTCTGTCGCAAATGATGTGGACTCAGATGCAGAGTACTTACAAACAGACTATGATACTGAATCACTGAAGAAAGAGAAACCACTCAGATTTGCATAATGTGCAAGATTTCGATATGTTTGCAATACACGGCAAGAGTTTGCAAGGAATGCGCCACTTAATTTTTTTGACTACTTTACCTCTTGCAAATTTTTTCTCGTGTATGTATAGATTTTCGAAACTGCTATTTTATATTTCTTTTATGATTCTATATTAGGTTTATTTGTTTAAAAAAAATCTAAATTTTTGTTCATAGCATTTATGGCTGTTTGTTTCAATAGACCAAAAATGTTACCAACATTATTGTTTAATAGATAATTCTTTAAAATTTTTGTATTTTGTTATTAAAATCAGTCATTTCACCAGTTCTCCCTTATCTAGACACTACAGAAAAATTCATATTGCATTTTTTTTATTAACTTTATATTTGACTCCATTTTATAATGACCGATAAAAAATACCGCGGCACTGTTTTTACGTTGTAATAATGGAATGTCTGTAGTTAAGGGTTAATTAACCCCGTACAATAAGTGAAATATAAAATTTTATGAAAAAACTGACTATACAAATTAAAATTTATAAATTTATACACAGTGTGCTAAGAAAACATCAAAATAGGGCTAAAAATAAAAAAAAACTGAAATACTTTGAATTTGACTAAAATTTTCCCCGTTGCGTTAGTTTTGCATCAGAGCGTAAACAACAGAGGACATACAACGAATTAAAAACACAATCAAAATACCAAATTACATGTTTATACGTATCCAATGTTTTCTACTTCGGTTATGTACCAATTTTCACATGTATATAGCATCTATATTCCTTCAGATTATAGCTAAAATGAAGCTAAACTGGTGAGTCTCATTTACCAACTTGCTTTAATTTCCCTTCTTGTTGGAAACTTTAATGGCTTCAATACAAATTGAGGTTCTGAAAAAACTTTCCGAATTATTATTGATACGTTTATGATGAATAATCTTTTTAAAACTCAATAAAATGTTGGTACCGGACAATTTTATTCAAATTATTTAAGATTATTTAAACATATTTCTTCAGCTCACAGGAAAATCAGTTAAATGTTTTTATGACAGTAATGATTTCCCTAATTTAATATCTGAAAAATCAATAAAAGAGAAGACCCCAACTGAGATGATTTTCGGTTATCTACTGAAAGCAAACTAAATCAGCTGCCAGAAGATGCAGATCAAAATATTGCCGGTTTCAACAACTGTATAATCTCTGCCGTTGAAGCGAATATAATTATCCAGGCCCAAAAGTCCACCGCTGAATATAGTTCCATCCAATTCTAAGTCCAAAACAAAATTATTTATAATAGACCACATCATTCTGCTAGATTTTTACGAATTTATTACCACCCTAGTAAGTTCCACACCTCAACTACCCGTTGTGAAAAGTCCATAAGTAGGTTAAAATTTAAAGTGAAAAAATATTTCCTTCATAATTTCACTGCAATTTACTTAATAACTGAAATAAGAAAAGTATTCTGGTTTTTACTAAACTTTGACCACCCTGCTAATTTTTTACCCCTAAACCAACCTTATTTGGAAACGTTTCCGCTAGCTTAATTGTTTAAATTCAAATATGGTTGTATAAATTAATCAATACATTTTTTCTCCCCTGTATTCATCCGATCCTAATAGTACCGCTGAGGCTCGGAAATACATCTAGCTTAAGACACCAGAGCGTAAGTCGTTAAGAGGGAAAGACGTAACCCGGCAGTGAACCATCATAGTGAATTCGTTTTGTTCGTTGTTGTCATAAAGTAGTGCAAACCATGGTAATTAGGGCAAGCGGTAAGTTTTACCTAATTTACCTGTACCTATAAATTGTTTTTGATTGTTTATTGCAACCATTTAAATTTTGATAATTATTTGCACCTATGAGTTAAAGTTCATTCATCTTGCCAGAGCTATCGAAGGAATAGTTCGTGTTAATTTAATTACTATTAATTCGTAATAGTACATCGTTTGTTTAATTCCCCACATTAATATTCGAGCAAACAGAATTAAAAACATTTAAATACCACAGTGTTCCGTTAGGTTTTTATTATAGTATTAGGGTAGTAATATATATTACTACCCTAGTAATTTTTCACCCCTCAACTAACCCTTGCGGAAAGTTAAAATTTAAGGCAAAGGAAATCTTTTTTATATTTTCACAGTACTCTATTTATAACCGAAAAAGAAAATCTCCGATAAGTTTTTATTAAATGTTAACCAAACTCATGATTTTTCACTTAATTGGAGACTTAAAAAAGCCACACATTTACGCTAGCTGAATTAAAAAAAATCTTCTCGGAAATACTACAGTACTTTTCTAGATTTTTACTACTTTATTACCACCCGAATAATGTTTCACCATTCATCTACCCTTTGTAAAAAATATATTTTTACAATTTTAGTGTAATCTACTTGTAACTGAAATCACTACACTGCCGAGTTTTTACGGAATTTTAACCACCCTCATAATGTTTTACCTCCTAAGCCACAATTAGTAAGAAACATTCCACAAGCTACACATTCACATTAGCTGAATAAAAATCTTTTTGGAAATACAAAATTGCTCTGCTAGATTTTTACAAAAAACTTTTACAGACTTACTAGTCATTTTTTTGTCAACTACCCTAATTAAAAAGCATGCTGAAATAGTATAAGGCCAATGGATATTACGGGTTTCCTGTGGAAAATTTGACTACTTTTTTATAACAAGGTGTACTTAATAGGTGAAAAATTACTAATGTGGTAATAAATTCGTAAACGTTAAGCTAGCGGCTATAAGATTGGTTTAGGGGTGGAAAATAATCAGCGATCAAAGTTTAGTAAAAACTTACCAGAACGCTTTTTTTGTTTCAGTTATAAGTACAGTAAAGAATTTTCACCTTTTTGATCCTAACAAAATTACAAACTTTTCTTGAAAATCTACCTGTTTAATTTTAGGTTTTGTTCTCATTATCTCTCAGTGCATACATTCAGCACCAAGGAATGTCTGACTTTAGAATGTTCCTGTTATCTACCTGATTCAGCTCTAACTATAAAAAAGGGTTAAGTACTAAAAACTACATGGAATTTATTCTGGTGAAATCATTAATTAGGAGTATAAAATTGTAAGCTTCAACCTTAAAATAATCGTACTTTACTCATAACCTTTTTTATACCTGTAACATTACAAAAAGTTTTGACACCATTGTAAATCTAATTCCAAACTAAAACCTATGTTCTCTTTATTTACAGTTGGTTGGATACAAATCCAATAAAGTCTTCCCCAAACGAACTACCGGCGCCTGACGACTGTTAGCACCTTCATGTCCTAGCTGGCGTATCTTAAGAAAGGTCGATGGGTTTAGAAAACTGAAAATATTGCCTAATTATAGATTTTACTAACGGAAACAAATACTTATTTTAATGATATATTTAACATAACTAATAATGTGCTGGAAAGATTATCGAGCGATATAAACACGGTTGAACAATCGGAAATTTGTAACAATCCAAATAAGTTGAAGATACAACAATAAAATTATTATTATTAAAAGATCTGCTTAGCATCACAACAAAACAGATATAATGAGTTTAGCGTTTAGACCGCAACAGTTTACATTTATCATATACGAGGCGTGTTTTTTAAGTAAGTACCGTTTTTGAATTAAAAAAAGACGTGCGAAGATATGGCAATAATTTTATTTTTACATGATAGCCTGTACCTTAATCTACTTTTCTACATAATTTCCGTGAATATTGTCATAACGTGGTACCATTTTTTGAATACCCTCCTGATAAAATGCTGCCGCCTGACTTGTTAACCACTGCATCACAAATGTTTTGACTTCGTTATCGTCTTGAAGACGCTGACCGCCCAGGTGTTTCTTCAAGTGCTGGAACAAATAGTAGTCGCTGGGCGCCAGATCAGGGCTGTATGGAGGATAATCTAGAGTTTCCCATTTAAATGATTTGATTAGCCACATGTGGACGGGCATTGTCATGCAGCAAAACGATACCCTTACTCAACTTGCCACGTCTTTTGTTCTGAATTGCACGACGCAGATTTTTCAATGGCTCACAATAAGACGCTGCATTGATTGTCTCATTACGAGGCAGAAACTCCACTAACAATACTCCTTTTTTGTCCCAAAAAACTGTGCACTTGATTTTCTGGGCAGAAATTGTTTGCTTAAACTTCACTCTTTTGAGTGATGATGAATGTCGCCATTCCATGGATTGTTGTTTCGATTCTGGTGTGACGTAGGCCACCCACGTTTCGTCACCAGTAACAATTTGGTCTAAAAAATCTTCACCTTCACTGTGGTACCGCTCAAGGAAAGTCAATGCACTGCCTAAACGTTGGGTTTTGTGCAAATCCGTTAACATTTTTGGAACCCAACGTGAACACAATTTCCGGTAATTCAAGTTCTCGGTAACAATGCGATACAAAACACTACGAGAATACTGAGGAAAGCAGTCGGACAATGATGAAATTGTAAAGTGTCTGTTTTCTCTCACCTTTTCGTCCACTTTCTGCACCAAATTTTCATTAACTACCGAAGGACGCCCACTCCGTTCTTCATCATGCACATTTGTGAGGACATCTTTAAATGCTCTCACCCATTTCCTTACCATTCCATCACTTATAATGTTTTGTCCGTAAACTTCAACGATCTCACGATGAATATCGATCGGTTTTACGCCTTTAGCACTAAGAAATCGTATAACAGTCCGTACTTCACAATCAGCGTGACTCACGACTGTTGGAGGCATCTTAAACACTAGAGTAAACAAGTATACAATGAAGAATCAGACTGTAATGGCGTCAGTGCGTAGACAAGAGATGTAGGTAACCAGCGCTCATGCGCGGAACGCCGACCGTAGCGCTGCGGCGGCGGAATCGCAAAACGGTACTTACTTAAAAAACATGCCTCGTATATACATATTGTTCGAACGAATTGTTCGTTGTAAAAAAACTATGATATATATTGTTCGAACTGTCCCACCGAGAATTTGTTGTTTGGTGATGGCATTTTTATCCGATCTAAATTATCACCGAAACTTTCAAAATTCATTCTAAAATATGTATAGAAACGGTTCTCATCTCTGCGAAGATCTGGATACAATTTATGAACTCTCCTGGTTGGTTGCACCTCAGGTTAATGTCATATACCCAAACATCTCTTTTTTTGCAAAATAAACTGCACAAATATCTGCATTTGTAAATGGAAAAAAATAGAACACATACGCACGCATATTCAATTTCTTTCTTTATCCGAAATAATTATGTTACAAACCTTGGAATTCGATTGAATCGATCTTCGTCCAACAATACTGCAACAAGCAATGCTTCTTCTTCTTGTAAATTGCACATTTTATACACTATATTTCCAACTGTACTATTTATACTAATGAAATCAAAGGTCGCTATGGGTCCGATGTGTTCTCTTTTTACAGAAACCAAGATCGCTGAGATAATTTTGAATAAAAATGAATGAATCGTTCTCTCAGAAACAACGCTTGAAGCGACCGGTAATTTTCAATGTCAGGTACGCGTCCGAGATCAATTTTAAATAAAATTTGTATTAAGTCGATGGTAAAAATTCGATGTCTTTCGATAAGATTGTGCTATTGACAAAAATCAAAATGCGTCTTTAAGGTGAAAAGTTTCAGCTTTCTTATAAAATTTTTGTACATTGCCGAGAATGAAGTTAAATTAGCATGACAACAGAGTAGTCGAAATATTCGCAGCAAAGGATTTATTTTTCAAGTTCATGTTAAGACCTACTTTTACTAAAGCTTGAAATAGTAGCGTCATCATGGTCTGCAGTTCTTCGAAACTTGTTGCGAATATTACAATGTCATCAGCGTATCTCAAATGACTCAGTTTTCTTCCACTAATATTTATTCCTTTATCTACCCAGTTAATGTCTTTGAACACGTCTTCCAGTCCAATTGTGAATAGCTTTGGTGAGATCTCCCTGGCGAACTCCTCTGTTGATTGGTATAGTTTTGGTTTTCGCATCTATATGTATTTTTATTGTAGTTTTCTTGTAAATATTATGTATGACCATTCTGTATCGGGAGTCTATCCTGCAGTTGTTCATAGCTCTCTCTATTGCACAAAGTTCTATGAAGTCGAATGCCTTTTCATAATCAACGAAGCCAATGTGTAGCCTCAAGTGATATTCATTGACTTTCTCTATTAGCGTTCTGACTGTAAGAAGATGATCCGCTGTACTGTAACCCTTTCGAAATCCTGCCTGCTCTACCGGTTGATTGCTATCGAGCTTCGACGTTAACCTGTTAGTTATTACTCTCATAAACAGTTTGTACAGCAGGTAGATTGACCTATAGTTCTTCAGATCTCCCCTGTCACCTTTTTTGAAGAGAAGTATTGTCAAACTTTCATTAGAATCATCTGGGACTTCTCCTCTGTGAAAACATTCGTTGAAAATATTTTTCAATTCTTCGAGAATAATTTCACTCCCCTCCTTCAACATTTCTACAAGTATTCCATCTGGGCCCGGAGCCTTATTGTTCCTTAGTTGACATTCGTTATCTTTTTCTTAAGATCTTCATTTGCAGTGTTATTTGGGTTCTTGTTTGAGGAATATAAATCACAGTAAAATGTTTGAGTAACTTTTAGGATTTCGTTTTTTTCTCTTATTTCTTTTCCACCTTATCCTTCAATGAGATTATTATAGGCTTTCCTAAGTTTGATCTTAAGCATTTTAGGCCTCGGTTCTTTTCTATTATTTTTTCTACCTTGTTTTTATTGCAGATATTTAAATCTTCCTTTAGTTCCTTCTTTATCTGTTTGTTCAATTCTTTGAAACCATCGGTGTTTCGCTTTCCTTCGCTTAGAAGGAAAGCGAAATATTTATTCTGCCTTCTTTATTTTTCGTTTTCTTTGCAACAGTCAGTGCTGCTTTTAAGAGCTCTTGTTGCATTTCTTTATTAATTATGTTCATGTCGGAATATTCTTGTTGATAATGTTCTACAAATTCTTTTCTTAAGACTTCCCTGTACTCATTTCCCTTCTGTCACATTTTAGTTTGATCTATATGATTACAATAAACATGTGGCCTGTTTCTACTGGTTTTTCGTATGTTTAACAAGAATCCTTGCTCTTATAAGGCGATGATCGCCGCCAGTTGTGAATCGATTTAGAGCAGTTATATCTTCAAAAATGTCTTTGTTCGCACACAAGCAGTAATAGATCTCGTTTTTCGTCTTTTTATCGGGAGATATAGACGTCCATTTTTGGTTTGCTGGTTTCTTGAAGTGTGTCTTCATGGCATATAAATTTTGTTGTTCTAAGAAGTTATATAATTTTTCTCCTCTTTCATTTAGTGTGCCATACCCATGCATCCCTATTTTAATTTCAGTCTCATCATATTTTCAGTATCATATTTTTTTAGTCTTATCTCATCCAGCACAAATAAATAGGTATGGACTTAAAACTGAGGAAGCAAACGACACTATAAGATCCAGATGTGGTGACCGTTTGGAGCCGGGGTCAGTATGTTCCCTTTCGACTAACTCTTAAATTATCGGCATTATGTCGTTTTAATTTTAATTTTTACAATTCTTAAGACACAATTTTAATATTTTTATACCATTCTCTAAATGGATTTTTTGTAAATGCTCAAGTTTCACTGATGATGGACCGAAAAAGATTTAAAAATTATAATCCTTTTGGGTATTTTCATTAATTAATAATTTTGCAAATGTACCAGAAGTATTTATTTTGAAAGTTTTTTTAACTATGTTATATAGCCAACCACTGGAAATTAGTTTCTAAAAACTTTAAACACTTTAATGGCTTTTCCCTTCTTTCCGCTCTATTGGCCTCCGCCTGAGCGTTTCACGTAATCTACAAGTGGTCGAATTGGAAAAAACTACAAACCCGATTCCTAATGAAAACAATTTGGCATGTGTCGTCTCCTCGACGAAGATGTTTCCGAGGAGTCTTCAACGAGTCTCTGTTTGGTTTTTGCCTCGCTCCTTCAAGGGTTACCGCTGATTGTTTGACAAATTTATTGGGAAAAGTTCAGGAAAAATCACGAGAAAAGCGTTGAAACGAGGTTAAGATTGCGTAATGAAATTGACAGCTTGTTGAACGCTAAAAAGATATCGGGACCAAATGATTCGAACATAAAAGTGTTTAACACCCAAATATAAAAGTATAGTTTAAACATTCTGTTTTTTTATCAATTATTATTAGAACAAGAACTCATAATTCAATTTTTGCAGAATTTATTAAAGACATCGTAAAATCCAATTAATTTTTTATGTAGAAACACATGAAAAGTATTAAAAGATTTCACATGTTTTAAAATTTTTTTAATTCCATGTACTGTGGTCTTATATTCTTTGATAACCTGTATGTTATTTGATTGATGTCGCAGAACTCATATGCTAAAAGTATTTGATGATCCGCGAAGTATAAGATATATACAGAGTGTCAAGGGAGTTGATGGGGGTGAGTTCTCTTTCATGTCATTTTAGTTCCCCCTTACTATCCTAGAAACGGTTTTAAGCATTTTTCGATATCAGCTTTTGTTCGTGAGATATAGCTCATTGTAAGTTTTAGAATTGACACACTGTATATCATATTATGCTATTGAGCTTCTCCAAAATTCCAAAATCAAATTATTTCTGAGACAAACCGTTTATTTTTTAAGATGAATTTATACATTCAACAAGATGGTGCAGACCCCATTACCATGGAGACGTTAGGCAATATTTAAATTTTAATTCTTGACTTACAGATAGATTGGTCGAAGAAGTGTAATTGAGTGGCCGTCAAGATCACCCGGTTTGACACCACTTGATTTTTTCTCTGGGTTACCTAAAAAACCGCGTTTTCAAAGACAAACTTTATAATTTAAAATATCGCATACGTCGCGAAATACAGAGAATTGCTGTAAAAATTATTAACATTTTCGAGCTTTCACGATTGATTGTATTATTATCAACACACAAATAAACAGCATTTTGAGCATTTATTGTAAGAAGTATTGTATTGAAGAAGTTTTAGTTTAGAATAGTTGTTTAGTTTTATGTTCATGTAGAGTTTATTTTTATGTAGTAATATTTAAAATGATACTTTTAATAAATTTCCTTCAATTACTTAAATAAATATAATATTATGTCAAATAACTGTCATTTTTTAAAAGTGGAAGAAATAATCTGTTATGTGATATATCATTTATCAAAGATGGCGGCGGTACATAAAATGGTGGCTACATAGAAATATCACATTCTTAGCTATTATTAGATATTTCATCTTCCCTTCATCCTTTCTTTTTAATTTCTTTATTTCTTTCTTTTTATCTTAATATTGCGATAAAGGTTAAGACATTCTTAGCCTTCCTTTGCTTCCTTCTGATTCATTCTTATATACTTATACGACTGCTTCAGAAGCCGTCTCATTAATGCAAAGAATCTACTAAATATATGTAAAAACACAATAAAGTAAACATCTTGGAGTAAATATTTTCACAAGAGCTACTGTAAATTTACAGAAATATTCTGTAGATTTGACTAGAAAAAAAAAGCAATACATCATAGATCGATTGAGATCAAAAATGGCCTTTTAACAGCCTCCTTAAGACTAAATTCTGAATACGTAGAGAAAGACATAAAATATGAATAGATATCAGTTATTTTGAGGTTATATTGTAATTTATCTAAAACATTTTTGCATTTCATGATCTTCGCGTTAAATTCTTATTCTTAAATTGGTTCACAACAGTCATACAACTTTATTTTTCTTCACTTTCTTTTGGTTGTTGGTAGACTCACAATATTGAGTTAATTTCCATAATATATGTTTAAGTATTCGTCGAGTTCGTAATAAAATTTATTAGAAAGTTCTGTAAAAGCTAATGAACAAAAAATCATATCCGATTCATGAAGCATTGAACAAATATTACTTATCCCCTTTATAAAACCGATATGGTTTTCAGTAATATGAATAAAGTTATAATTAAATGTCACTCTATAGCTCAATCTCCTTCACATTTGATAGTCGACGAAAAATTGAACGTATGTGGGTTAATTACAGCCGTATTTTTACGAGCTCCAAATGAAGTTTGGGGTAGAGGGTCGTTAAATGCGTAAATGAGAGTCAGGACCGGATCGTTAAACAAAGGATTTTCTATAAACACTTAATGAACAATGTGCTTGCTTTTGTAGTAAGGATAACCAGTTACGTTATAACTGCTTAGTTTAGCTAGTAAAGTTAGTATGTATATTTATTAGTTTTGCTTTTCATTTAACCTTGTTTAGGTTACTTTCAAAGCTCTACTCAAATTTGAAGTATTTTCTTTCGTGGTATGCATAACGAAGATGAAATTATTTATAAGACAAGTAATTATATTACGAGACTTGTAAGTATATTATCCGTTACCATCATTATTATGATGATAATCTAGAACTGTACTAACACTTTTTACTAATGGTGGTTTTTTATTCTTGACTCCAGTTTGATATTCTTAATAGAACTTTCAACTACTTCTTAACTTCAGCTCTGATAATTGAATAAAAGAGACGGACGAACAGACAGACAATAAAAACCAATATAATACAAGATTAACACGTGCCCTGCCATGTTGGTTTGATGGGACCATCGCTGATGTTGCTTCAATAGGCCACGTTGGTCCAATGGGACCTATTCCAATGGGACCAACGCAAGTTTTGCATTAACAGGCCATGTTGGCCCCATGGGACCAACATTTATTCCGATATGTACCGAGCTGTTGGTGTTTATTTAGTATTAAATAACCATGGGAATGGACCAACGAGGCCTAAAAGCTATGTGCTGTATACAGAATTTGTGAGATTTATGGAGAATGAGAAATTTGGTCCCATATAGGTCAAAAACGTTATTTACAACTTTGGGATAATATTTATTGTACAAACATGTTTTTTAACAACAGAAAAATGAAATAATGTAAAACAACCAATAAAAAAAGTTATTTAAGTTCTATGTAATTCATTAAAACAACCTATACACAGAAAAGGTTCCTTGTCACAGCTTTTGCAAAAGGTATCTACCTTTTTAGTTTTATTCATAGCGTACTGACGGCCGTGTTGCTAACTATTTTATTTGTAGCAGTTCTTGCAAATCTTCCTTCGTTGATGTTTACTTCCGTCTGTCTTCTCTTCAAGCTGATGGTGATTATTTGACACTCTTCGTGGTACTGTGGTGGTTTCATTATAAGTAACTAGATGTTATATCTGATGTAGTTAATAATAATTCAAACCCCACTTTTTTAAACCATTTTACGCTTTTCCTAGGGGGGTTGGATTACGCTCCCATTTGGTCAGAGAAGTCTACTGCCGCTTTGCCTTTATTGTAGTCTATTACCACCTTGCGTTTCAGTTTAGTTTGTCGATTACAAGATACTTCGACTATTTCATTGCCGTGTTTAGTTGAAAGCATGTAAATATTATTTTTGTTTTTCCAGTTCGTAATGGTCACTCCATTATTATTTTCCATAGAAGCAATATGCCCTTTATTTAATTTTGCAGCTACTACTTTTGGGGTAAATATTTTCGATTTTTTCGAACAGTTCCTATCAGGTGTGTATCTACGGACAACATTTTTTGCTAGCGGTAAACTTGAATACTAATTACCGGTTATCAGCGTTCTTCCTTGATGAACTAAATCCTCCATAAGATACAGTACAACGCTTTCTGGAGTGACGTTAGAACTAATTTCTTTCCCTGCATATACTTTGAAATTGTAAGTAAAGCCAGATCCAGAACATACTTTAAAAAGTTTTACACCATATTTGTGTAAAGACTTGAAATTTGCAGTCAGAATGTCGACAAGTGGCTTTAACTTATACAGTTTATCATTTGTATCTGCCAATAAATTATCATTAAAGTGAAACATCCTTAACAGCATCTCGAATTGATTTCTAGACATTACATTCTTTGCAAAATTATTATGGAACAGGTTATCGTTACTCCAATAGTCTGGCATCCGAATTTCGGCATTTTCACTAAACCCATCCAGGCAACCAGTCCTAAAAATTTTCTAATTTCATAATTTTTCGTTGGAATCCAGTCATAGAGTCATTAACACAAAAACATGATTCATTTAATCTCCATAAAAAGATTAAAGAAGCGGCAGGCTTGTATAAACACAAAAACACTGGATTCCTGACAGATAATCAGGGAAACATAGTACTGGAAATAGAGCATAAAAGAGATATTTGGATTAAATACGTGGAAAAAACTTTTGAAGATATACGAAGTAACACTGGTATTACAACAAACACCAATTGCGAATCTGGATCACCATTTACAATCGAAGAAGTAAAATATGCCATCAAAAGCACCAAAGATGGTAAAGCAGTAGGCCCTGATAATTTTCACTCAGAATTCTTAAAACTTATGGACTATGATGGCATAAAATGGTTGACAAATATATTTAACAGTATATATGATACGGGCGTGGTTTCCCAAGAGTGGTTAGTGTCAACTTTTATAAATTTTCCAAAAAAACCCAATGCGAGAAAGTGCGAAGACTATAGAATTATAAGCCTTATGAGCCATTTACTTAAAACATTTCTAAAGGTCATTCACAAAAGAATATATACAAAATGTGAGGAACAACTAACAAGAACACAATTCGGATTTCGTGATGCTCTGGGAACACGGGAGGCCCTATTTGCTGTACAGGTGCTATTTCAGATATGCAGGGATGTGAATTGTGACATATAAGTATGCTTTATAGATTACAAGAAGGCATTTGGCAGAGTAAAACATGACAAATTAATGACTCTAATGCAAGAAATTGGAATTGACAACAAAGATCTTAGAATTATCAGAAACATTTACTACAATCAAACGGCCAAAATCAAAATAGAAGACCAGTTAACTGATAAAATTGCAATAGAACGTGGAGTACGACAGGGCTGTATTTTGTCTCCATTGTTGTTCAATATTTATTCTGAATGGGTATTTAAGGAAGCTTTAGACGGTTGTGCGAAAGGAATACTAATAAACGGTGAATGCTTGAATAACATTGGATATGCAGATGACACTATAGTTTTTGCCGATAATCTGAATGACAGATATTAACAAATCGCATAACAGAAGTCAGCAACAGATACGGACTAGCTCTTAACATAAAGAAAACCAAATTTATGACAATTAGTAAAAAACCAATACTAAACGCTCAACTTACAATCAACCAACAGAATTTCGAAAGAGTCGACCAATATACATATCTAGGCACCAATTTAAATAGCCAATGGGACCACTCAACAGAAATTAAACAGCGAATAATAAAAGCAAAAGCAGCATTCGTTAGAATGAGAACAATTTTCAACAGTCGAGACATATCATTAAAAACAAAATGCCGTCTATTGAACTGCTACATATTCACAGTTCTGCTCTACGGAATGGAAGCAGGGACACTGACTGTTGCATCTATGAATCAGGCTCGAAGCTTTCGAAATGTGGTGTTATTAGGTGTTATAGGACAGAGTTACTAATGTGGAGGTCCTGCGTAGAATGGGGAAAGAATGTGAAATTCTCATGACTGTCAAAACTAAAAAGTTGGAATATCTAGGACATGTAATGAGAAATCAAGAACGTTACGGCTTTCTCCAGCTGATTCTCCAAGGGAAGGTAAATGGTAGGAAAGAACCGGGAAGAAGACGCATTTCCTGGCTTCAAAATTTACGAAAGTGGTATAACCCGACTACCACTGAACTGTTCCGCGCTGCAATAAACAAAGTAAAGATAGCCGTTTTGATCGCCAACATCCGGAACGGATAGGCACTTTAAGAAGAAGAAATCCAGTCATGTAAACGAGAGCTTGGTGGTGCGTCTGCAGCCAGTACAGACTGAGTTGCATATATATATTTGTTTGGTTACAAATCAGACTAATTACTCTGTCATCGACCACAGCATCAAAAAAGTCTCCAGGCGTACGATTTGCCACCATTGCAGCTACTTCATTATTTACTCCCGACGGAATAAAAAAAGGTGCTATTAGCTTATAATAACCTACTACTGAACCCAAATTTGGTTCTATATTCGGTACTGGATCTTCGCTACGTTGTGGATCTAAGTTCGGTTCTGGATCGAGTATTGAATTTAAGTTCGGTCCTGGAACGACATTACCTTGAAGTTTACGATTAAGTTGTTCTGGATCATGCATTGAATTCAAGTTCGGTCCTGGATTGATATTATCGTGAACATGACAAGTAGGTTGTGAATCTAATTTTATTTTTTTTTCTCTGTAAAAAATTTCGTAAATTTGCCACCGTTTCTTCTGAATCTGACGAATCTGATTCTTCTTCTGAACTACACAGGTAGTCACTATCAGAAGCTTCGGATGGTTCATCATCGTCATCGGACAGTTCTCCAAAATTTATTGCAATGTTTTGCAATTCACGCTCTGTCAGATGTTTGGAACGTTGAGACATCTAAAATTACACAGTATATTGTAAAAATATTGTATTTTAAACATTATTTAATACATACAGCGATTTATTCTTTCAATTTATTAAGACGAAAAACAATCAACAAGAACAATACACAATGCGCATTCGTTTATTTATGTTAGGTTATGTTTACTGCGATGGACCAACAACGCACAGAAGCATTAGTACAGTACGGTTCACTGGGCCGCATTGTCCCGATGAGACCAACACATTTGTTATATGCTGGCTCATAGGCGCACTTAAAAGAAGGAATGGTTGGCTCACGGAGGCATTGATTTAGAAAATATAGTCGGCAGCGAACGTGTTAACAAAAAATAAATATTAAAAAGATGAAATTCAAATAAATTAGCTAGTACCGACACATAAGAAAACTTTTTCTAAAGATTATTACGAGCTAAGTCTAAATTTATTTTGAGTTAATTTAGGTAGTATCCAGTGAAAGTTACTGATTATACAATTTTAATACAAAAGGTCGGTTGAAACGAATAGATCATTTTTTGAGTTAAGTATCTATTACACTCTGCTTACTCTACTTTGTAACACCGTTCCGCTAATTAATTTTCACCATTAGTAGGTATTTACCTTTTTTTATTATTTCGTTAACCACTTCTGCATCGAGTACAAAATATAGCGAAGTCGTTTAGAGACATAATTTACCTCCTAAAGCCAATTCTGGACCGACTAAATAACCGGACTGGGGGCGGTTGGTGGTCGTCGCTTCACGGTTCCTGCTTCAGCTTTAATCATAATATAGGCCATACTTAAGGGACAGTTAAATTTAGTTTGGGTTACATCGTAGATGGCTAAAAGAATTTTATTTGAGTTTTTTTGTTGTTTTTTTTATGTCTTTTGAAGTTTTTAACCTGATTTTAAATGAAAGGTTTGTTATTGATATGACATTCGTTTCGAGTGAACAAATTAGAATTAATGGTTATCCAGCCGTGTTAGGGGAAAATAATGGCATATTTTGTGATGTTTCCAAATATCTAATCAGCCATTGAGTCAGCAATTAGCTAATGGCAAGTTATTTTTCTCGGACGTCATATAATGGATCCACCTTTCTGGAAATGAGGAGGTTTGAACAGAAAATAGCTGATTGCCTACTGTGTATAAACATTTAAATATGGAATGGAAAATATTCCTTCTTGTAAATACTTCTCCTAACAGAGGTTGGTTATAATCATAGCTAGTCGTATTTTATTGACAGCCGCTCTGAAAAGGTCTGCTGAGCTGCAATAACATAACTTTTGAAGGTTTCTCAGTCAGGAAATCCCTCTTCTTTTACCCTTGATCATTCCTTGCGCGTTAAGTCTTAGTACTGCATATTTATTATCTCGGTTAATGAAGATATTTGTAGTCACTACTTGATTTCCTTTGATGGCAAGACGCACTAGCCAAGCGTGGCGTTTTAATGGCTTAAAACCAAAAAGTTATTTTCCATGAAACACGAAACTATTGAAAAGCCCTCAGTCTTCGGCGGTCCCAAAATCCACAACCAAGGTAGGGTATTAGGGGAATACATATAACTTCATATAATGTTACAACTCTTATATCGGACCAGAAGGAGAAGAAGAAGAAGAAGAGGAGAAGCCCAAATGACTCTAAAATCAGGACGCTTATTTTATTTTAGAAAAGAAGAAGGCCATTCAAATGGTGGAGTAGGATTCATTATACAGATTAAACGAATTTAAAACGGAACATAGAATTTAATATATGTCTGTTTGAACTGCATTTGAAATAGTGGACCAATATAAAACTTGGACAAAAATAAATCCATACCCGGTGATAGACATTGTATAAAATATCGTTCAACTATCTGTCTCCTTACAGGAAAGAGGAGCTTGCCTAATAGTCGGAGAGATAGAGCCGAAATTTTGAACTGATCAGTAATATGACATTTCTCTGTTGGAATATATTCATTGTAACTGGTTTAAGACTTTGCCTTACAGGCGGACGCCCCTCGTGGTACAGGGGGTGGCTATACAGGGATGAAGTTGTCATTTTTTTCGGAAAAATTAACGATCGATAATATGGCTGAAAATTTGCCCAGAGTAAGATCTTGGTATAACTAGACGAAATCCCAAAGGGCGGACGCGAGAGTGGATACATAAGGGGTGGCGGACAGGGGTGAAATTGCAATTTTTTGGAGAAAAATTAACGATAAGTAATATGTCCGCCATTTTCATGGCTCATTATTTAGTCCCTAAAAACTCTAAATCCAAAAGAGCGGACAGCTAGGTTGGTACAGAGAGCCATAAAACTGGGTCAAATGTACCACTTGCCTGCGCATTTTAGGTCTCGGTAACAATTTTCAAACTGATTTTATTATGATATTTTTATACCGATTGATTTGAAAATTTGTATGCTCACTTCTGTTACTATTCTGAAAAGCGTCAAGTAGAGTTTTCCTCAAAATTTTCCAAAAAAATTTCCGTAAATGAAAATTTTCGTAATTTTTTGAGGTAAAATCTAATTTGTAGAATCCTTTCGATTTTCTGTCAGTTATACTTGTCAGAAAATTTCGTCATTTTTCTCACTCTCATTGATGTCATCACATTCATCATCTTCGTCACTTTGACTTTCAATAATATCACATTCATTATCTGCTTCATTTTCAATCACTACTTCTCGAACTGATTCTGGCATCTGAGGTCCACTAAACCATTTGAATTTATATGTTTCATCTTCAAACTCCCAACCATGTTCTTCAACAATCAATTCTGTTGGTACTTTTTAATGAGCATTTGTCCAAATATTTGAAATATAATGAGCTCGCAGTAGATGTTGGTGTAATTCATCTTAACATGGTAGTAAGCTTGAAGCATAGAAATTTTTTAGTTTTTTTTTTAAAGGCTCGATCACATCATGCAACTTATACTGCCGGTTAAATAGTGAAAATCTGACATCGTTTACATTTCTTTTTGGAATTGTTCTCGTCAGTCCTGTTCCATATAAGTGACATATGAAAGTTTCTAAGGTTTCAAAAACTTCATTACAATCGAAGTCAGTTTCACCAAGTTAGATAAAAGCATCTTGATACTTATTACATTTAGCGCATGCGTCTAGAATTACTGATCTAAATGGAACGCGCATCATTATTATTTTAATATTTTAAAATAATAATGATGCAAAATTAATGTCCAAACAGAATTTGTAAAATTATAATTAACTAATGAAAAAAACATTCAATCAATTTGAAAGTTAAAAAAAATATTGAAAATATCTACAAAGTAAATTTCAAAACTTAAAAAATTTATAATTCCACTATTAAATTGATTTTTATTCATAATTATTTGTAAAATGTTAAAGGAATTCTACAAATTGAATTTTACCTATTGATAAATAGAAATAATATATTTTGTATTTGATTATTAATGTAATAATAAATCAAATTTTTCTTATATCTGAACAACCATTATTTATGCAATATAAATTTAAAAACCTTTTTATTGTAATAAAAAATAAGTAAAATTACTATTTGTTATACCAAAAATATTTAATAGTTAACATTATAAAATTACTTTAATTTAATAAAATATCAAATATCAAACATTTATTCAATTAAAAATTAATTCGTAAAATATTTATATTTAAGAAAAAAATGTGATTTGTAAAGTAAATATGACTTTAGTTTGAAAAAAAAAACATTATCATAATATCATTTTAAAACTACAAAATATTCTATAAAAGATTCAGACGATGACGTAGAGTTTTATCAAATAAGTTTTTCTAAATTTTTTTTTCTTTCGGAAAAATCGTTTGAAAATTTTTGGAAACAAATCATGGTATAACTTACAGAAAATTGAAAGGATTCTACAAATTAGATTTTACCTCAAAAAATTACGAAAATTTTTATTTACGGAAATTTTTTTGGAAAATTTTGAGGAAAACTCTACTTGACGCTTCTCAGAATAATAACAGAGGTGGGCATACAAATTTTCAAATCAATCGGTATAAAAATATCATAATAAAATCAGTTTGAAAATTGTTACCGAGACCTAAAATGCGCAGGCAAGTGGTACATTTGACCCCGTTTTGTGGCTCTCTGTACCAACCCAGCTGTCCCTTTTGGATTTAAAGTTTTTAGGGGCTAAATAATGAGCCATGAAAATGGCGGATATATTACTTATCGTTAATTTTTCCCTAAAAAATTGCAATTTCACCCCTGTCCGCCACCCCTTATGTATCCACTCTCGCGTCCGCCCTTTGGGATTTCGTCTAGTTATACCAAGATCTTACTCTGGGCAAATTTTCAGTCATATTATCGATCGTTAATTTTTCCGAAAAAAATGACAACTCCATCCCTGTATAGCCACCCCCTGTACCACGAGGGGCGTCCGCCTGTAAGGTAAAGTCTTAACCCAGTTACAATGAATATATTCCAACAGAGAAATGTCATATTACTGATCAGTTCAAAATTTCGGCTCTATCTCTTGGACTATAAGGAAGCGATAAGTGGTTTGACAGCATAATAACTGCTTGTGTAGTCTAGTTTTCACAGTGATTCTAGGCAACCTATTTGGGTGGAGTTTTGACTTGTTCTTGAATGAGTTCAGAATCCAGCAGCCCGCTGAAGTATTGGATTTTTATAATATAATTATTTGACAACCTTTTGTTGGCCAACCACCTAGAGCGGAGTTGAGCCGAAATACATTGATTTCGTATGTTCCGTTTTAAATTCGTTCAATCTGTATATAGAAAGCACACACAAAATATAGTTAAAATTAACAGCATAAGCCCGAGGATTGTATACCTCATCTTTAAACTAAATACAAGGTATAACCTTAAGCTAATGCAGACATATGCTCCAATGACTATCCAGTCGAATGAAAACATTAAAAAATTCGATGAGAACCTAGAAACAGCATTAGGTACGTGCCACACCAGCATATTACACAATCATTATGGGCGACTTTAATATGAAAATGGGCTATAAAGAAGATAACGTAAAAGTAGCAATGGACTTGCAAAAGTATGGATATTGCAAAAGAAATGAACGAGGCAAAGATTGCTTAACTTACAAAAATTACTATGAAGCTTACTATTGCTTAACTTCTTACAGCAGAAAAATATATCCATGATGAACCCTTTTTCTAATAGAAAGCCTCAGCGGAGACAATCATGGATAAGCCCAGATGACACTGTCAAAAATTAGATACATTATATCATAATGAACAGAAAAAAAATAATCAAAGACATCGAAGTACTTAACAAATTTTCGATAAGAAACAACCTCAGATAAATCCGAGTAAATATACGATTAAATGCCAAATTGCAAAGAACCAAGATGATCTTAAAAACACGAAAGAAGAAATGGATTCTCCAGAAAACAACGGTCTGTATGAACATACACTAACCAGATGTAGTGATTCTAGATTGTCAGCCAAACTAACGCTAGAATAAATGTCATCTGCGAAACTTATGTTGTTCAATATTTTTCCGTTTATTGCTATACCGCATTCTTCCTCTCATAATGCTTCATTAAAAAAAGCTTCGCGTAAAGGTTGAATATTAATCGAGACAACCCGCATCCCCGTCTAACTTTCCTTTTAATCTGTATATTTTTTGTTTTTAATGAGAATGAGAAGAATTTCCAAAGAAATAAAAAGAAAATTTTAGTATGAAATACCACGAAGAAGCGTGGAAGTAGAAGAATTTTTGGCTGAATTTTTGAAACCTTCGTGAATGGTTCGGAGTGACATCGGTCGAATTAATCTACCATTCCCACCAAGAAAACGCGTCAGGAATACCAACAGGACTTGAAGCCGCAGTTATGACGACCCCCGGGAATCCTCAGCCAGGAAACAATTCCGACATGGCAGAAATAATCCCTAGAGAACTGGTGGAAAAGGGAGCAAAAAAATTCCGAATGACCTTTAGTTCCATTTCCATGAATGCGCATTAGAGGAAATGGAAGGCCAACAATAGTATAAGTTGATCAGAGTTCTATCAAAGTGTTGATCTGGGAACAACTTCACTGTCCCTAGGGGGCCGTTCGAGTAGGGTGTTGACTAACTCCTTAACGGTTTTAGACTATTGATCTGAGACAGACCTGTTCCGTGGCTAACTGTTGATTAGCCACTTCCTGCTCCATGCCGGATCTGCAGGTCTGCTATCTAAAAGAGCTACCCGTCACGGACACGAGGACCATTCAGCTATATTCGTGTTTTACTTTTCATCTTTCAAGGAGGAAACTTTCACATTCTAAAGAGAGACGTGGATATTGGTCTCCTAACAAATTGAAAGTTTAATGATTTCGTGTAGGTTGTCTGATTTACTTTGACCGCCTAATATTTTTCATAAAAATAATATATTCTTGTTGTCTAGTAATTCCGTATTTATAAAATTGTTCATTTAGTTGGCTATGAACATAATAATAAATTAGAAACACCCATTAGTTGCAAACCCCTGCAAGACTTGCCTCGTTTCATCGCATGTTTCTTAGAAACCTTTTCGCGTTGTAACAAAAATAAGTAGGCCGTGTTTTATCTTTAAGGCATTTGGCGACATTACGCCATAATGTGCTAATTCTTTTGTTATATAAATCAAGTTGACTGCGGAGATTTTTCTTTTTTCTCGTGGTGACTTTCGGGCGACGTAGACAAATTTATGCCGTGACCTTTTTCTGTATTGTCTTTTTTGTTTCCTTTTGAAAAGATACGACAGGTGGAAGATTGCTTACGTTGCTAACGAAAATCATTAGGTAAAAAACTACATCTGAATGTCAATTAAACTCACAAAGAGGCGTCTGGAGGTGATAAATATGAAATGTGGTTTTTTTACCGAAATACACAAAAACATTTTGTGGTATGTATACAAAAGACTCCTTTGTTATAAAAGGAAAAGATAAATTTTAATGCTTAAAAAAATTATTCCAAAAGAAAAATAGAAACATAGAAAATAAATTATTCTGAAATAACATTCGGGTAAGTTTTTTATAGTTTTTTACAGTTGTTTTTGCACCATTCAAATTGTTACAACATAGTAATTTCGGATTACTCTAGCTGAGCTGATTCCAAAAATGTATCACATATTGATTCAAATTGGTACAGGGTGGACAAAAATACAATAGTTTTGTGTGTGTTCATAAAGTAACGCGTTAGTTAAATTAACAATATTATCAAAAATACTTATTGTCTAGCAGACAGAATATGATGAAATACATGACTTTATAAATGTTCGAACTGCAGCCCTTGCTGTATTTGACAGTAACCCAAACGTTGTACAAATTCTTGTCGAACCTTGTTTATTGTGTCTTGAGAAATATTGTTTATTGTTGTCCGAATTTTCTGTTGTAATTCTTGAATATTTGCTGGTTTCGTTTGATTCGCAACATTCATCAGATGGTCCCACATAAAATAATCCAAAGGATTGAAATCTGGTGACCTTGCTGGCCATTCAATAGATCAACGTCTACCAATACACATGTTCGGAAAAATTTCATCTAGGTACCTTCTAACATCTACAGCATAATGTGGAGGTGCACCATCATGTTGAAATCATAAACTTTCATCAAAACCTCCAGGATTACGTCTTCTGGGAAACAAATTAGGTACGAGATACCCCCTTAAAAACTCAAGGTACGTTGTCAAGTGTAAATTACCTTCGAAAAAGTAGGGTCCGATGATTCGATTTCTTACAATTGCAGCCCATACATTTACCTTTTGCGAGTATTGTGTATGATGCTCACGCATCCAGTGGGGGTTTTCTTTTGTTAATTATCTACAATTCTGACGGTTAACCTCGTCATTTAACGTGAAAGTTGCCTCATCAGAAAAAATAATGTTTTGTACCAAGAGAGGGTCTCAGTGGCAGTTATCCATCATTGCTTCGCAAAATTGCATTCTTCTATAGGGATCATCTTCGTTTAATTGCTGCACAAGTTTGATTTTATAAGGATGCCATTTTTCAAGCTTTAATAGTTTGTGTAACGTTGTTTTGCTAACACCGATATCGCGACTAACTTTACGCATAGAAGTGTGCGCATCTTCTTCAAAACTAAGTAAAACAGCTAATGCTGTATCAGCATTTGCAGAAGGACGACCTGATTTCCGTGCATTTTCAACGGTACCAGTTTGTCGAAATTTATTTTTAATCTTACTGACTGTTGATTGCGTTATAGGTTTTTCTGGATATTAACCATTAAACAAATTGCACACTTCCATCTGAGTTCGCGATCTGTCTCCATACCCAATCATCATACGTATTTCAATTGTTTGCTTTACACTTAACTCCATTTCTACTTCAAATTAAATCTAAGCAATAATTAAAACATTCACAAATACCAAAAATATTGTAGTACTAAACTGTCACTGAACATCAATAAATTACTAAATAAATAATGACATTTAACAAAAACATAGCCTACTATGTTTCTTTTAAATTGATAAGAAATAATTTCTTTCATATTCTGTCCGCCAGACAATAAGTATTTTTGATATTATTAATTTAACTAACGCGTTACTTTATGAGCACACACAAAACTATTGTATTTTTGTCCACACTGTACCAATTTGAATCAACATGTGATACATTTTTGGAATCAGCTATTATTAGTTGTTCTGTTATATTTGGTCAATTGTGGAAAATTCCTTATTTATAAACGATAAAGGATAATCATTTTTTAATAAAACAGATGTTAACAAATGTTTCTCCCCTAAGAACGAATTTTGTATAACAACTAATTTGAACTAACGACATCATGAAATGACAGTATATTATACACAATTAAGGAAGAAATCCCTCAGATAGTTTTGCTCTAAGCTATCCTGGCTTAGCTTTACATAGGATAGCTTTACATTCAAAATACATAATATTTACCTATATGCTGGAAAGACGAACTAACCTGAAACAAAAAAAAAAAATTTGAATCAATTTTTATTTTATGTTTATCATCTATATATATATATATATATATATATATATATATATATATATATATATATATATATATATATATATATATATAAACACACAAAACCACCAGTTTGTTAGGGCTGCAGTCGGAAGGTTGGCCGAGATGTTAGAGAAACACTCTTTTGACTTTTTGTCGAGCTTTCGGAATGGTTTTATTCCTTTTTCAAGACACTGTAATATATATAAAAAAATGTGTAAATATTTATAAAATATCACAATTCGTCAGTGCAACTTACTAGTCGTTGAGATTATTTATAAAAAGCTTTGACACTCAACATTAATAACACACATATAAAATATAATAATGGATAATACATTCTAAAAATTTAGGTAAGGATAGTAAAACTTAGTTTATTTCATGACATATTTTGATAGTATGTTTTAACTCTGATACATAGAGAACAGAAAGAAAAAACGATGTGATTAAAGTGTAATTAGTTGTTTATAATATTGTATTTATTTTCAAGAAACAAGAGGCCCATATTTGGGTAGTTTTGATTTTTAATTATTAAACCTGTCTGAATGGTATGCAACCAATTGACCTCAAAAAATTATACGGACAAGCTAACTTATGCTGAGAATGTCAATTTTTGGACCCCAAAAAAGATTCATAAAAGAACTACTCCTCTCCCCCGGGTTCTCCATAAAACACCCCCTCGCTGTGGTGAAAATCAATTTACCAAGAAAGAAAAAAATATTTCATATAAAAAATATAACTGAGAAAATTTTAAACCAAAATAAATATTAGCATTTTTTTCGTAGAATGAACGGTTTTCTCAGAAACAACGCTTGAAGCAACCGGCCGTTTTAAATGTCAGTTATGTACGCGAAATCAATTTTAAATAAAATTTGTATCAAGTGGACGGTAAAAATTCCATATCTTATGATCAGAGGGTCACATCGACAAAAATCAAATTGGTTTTAAAGGGGGAGAGTGCTGCTTTTATATGAAATTTTTGTATTTTTTTGTTCAAAATTAGCTCAGCTACATTTTTGTTAATTTATGGGCTTCATCATTACTGACACCCTAATTTTCACGCTTGTAAGACTTACGCTTTTATTCAAATATATTACATTTTCGAAAACATATTTTCCAAAAATTGGGCTTTATATGCGTCAGAAATTCTAATTTCAAAAACTATGGTTATTTTTAGTATGCAATATATTAAAAATCTCTAGTTACTGCACATAAAATTATCTGATTATAAGTAAGTTTCTTGAACTTAAGTTAAAAGAACATCAATCTAAATTCCAGTCGTAACAACCGTTCCGCATTTATATGAAATGTTTGTAGAACTATTTCGTCTGGTGGCTGAAATAATCTGTGAACAAAAAATGTGAGTATTCAAGATTGATGACTGTATTAATGTATTTTGGATTTCATTTTTGATTTGAAAATTAATCAGAGAGCTACTAAACATATTTCGTCTTCGTCATCGTAGAAAAATGTACTAATGCATTTTGATCATTGTCTTATTTAATAATTTAGATAAAACGATATACAGCATGACATTACAGGTAAAAGCATAAAAGTGATATCCTAAAGCAGCTGTTTTAATAACAAAAAATATATTTTTTAAAAGCTCATCCCTGCCTTTTTCACCCTGTATGCTGACTTGTTTCTCTTGATAAAGGGACATTTTCTCTAAAATATTGCTATGAAGTCTAGTTCCTTGGTTTTATATATGATCTATTTCTTCTTCTTAGAGTGCCATATCCCTACGGAACGTCGGCGACTACCATGCTTATAATATTTTTATACTGATCTCGGTCTTGCGCTACGTGTAGCAATTGATCCGCTGTCAAACCTGTCCACTGCCGCAAATTCCTCAACCAAGAGAGTTTCTTCCGTCCTATCCATTTCTTTCCTTCGATTTTACCGTTGAGAATTAGCCGAAGGAACTCATATCTTGGTCCTCTGATTATATGTCCAAGATATTCTAGTTTACGCCTCTTAATAATATTTAATAGAGTTCGTTGATGTCCCATTCTTCGAAAAACTTCTTCGTTTCTAGTTCTGCTAGTCCATGGAATTTTTAGTATCCTTCGATACAACCACATCTCAAACGCCTCAATTTTATTCATGATATCGGCGTTTAAAGTCCAAGTTTCACATCCATACAAAAGTACAGACCACACGTAACATCTTGTAAACTTTTCACGGATTTCCAAATTTAATGAGTTATTGGATAATAGAGGCTTGAATTTTTGAAATGAGTTTCTTGCCTATTCAATTCTACATCGAATTTCGAAGGATGGATCTAGATTTTGGGTAATCCAACATCCAAGGTATTTGAATCTCTGAACTCTCTGCAGCGGTTGTTGGTTTAATATCAGTTGGGTTGCGCCGATATCCACTTTACTGGTCACCATGTATTTAGTTTTATCGATATTTATCGACAGTCTCCAATTTGTGCATTCCATGTCAACTCTATTGATTAGCTCCTGCAGATCGTCGATGTTTTCAGCTAGAATCACAATGATCTATTTAAGGTAGCTTAAATTAAATTAATCCAATACCTACACATTTAAAAATTTGTCCAAACGAAACAAACTGGTCAACAAAAGCATTATTAACAAGCACCAAAACTTCATTTAGTAATAGAGTATGTAATTACTTCCCAAACAAAGCTTTATGTCAACTTAGAACGACAATACGACGTCATCGTAAATCATGCAGGACTACATACATAAAGATAATTACTTTTTAAAATACTCCATGCAGTGCGACAACTCTGCACAAATCGAGAAATAAAAAAGCTTCACATGGGCTTTATGTAATTTAAAATGTAATCATTATGTCCCAAAAATGCCTTATTGCGAAAAATTTTTTCTAGCATCTAACCAGCGCAGCGATAGACTTATTTTTTTGTAGATAGATGCATTTTAAATGCTTCCTATAGTCGGGGGCACTATTCAAGTAATACATAAATCATCAAAAATTTCGATCAAAAGAAGAAAATAGGCAATATTCTTATAAAATTATAAGATTTACATATTCTTGAAGAAAAAACACTAAACTTTCAATTTACCATTTTTTTATGGTAAATCTTACCTACTGTTTTACTTATTTAAACATTTTCTAAAGCAATTTAAATTAATAATTTAATAAAAAGCAATAGTACTAGTCTTGTTGAGTACAATTTCACTTCGTCAGCAGTCTTTACAAAAGACTCGATTTACGTCAACGTGTTATCGTTACAGATAACAGTGGAGAGAGATTATGCTCTCCATAAGAGAGCAGCTTCTTCCAACTGATTATGCAGAGAAAGATCCAAGTAAAGAGAAACATACTAACATACTAAGTTGCGCATAAGTGCGCAGCCTGAGAGAATGTTACGGATGTACATCAAATGAACTTTTCAGAACAGCCGTCTCTAAAGTCCGAATAGCTATGATGATTGCCGACCTCCGCCGCGGAGATGGCACTTAAAGAGGAAGATAGGACATAAGTTTTCATAACAAAATTTACAGGCCTACTTAGTAAAATATTTAAATATATTCAAATTTAAATACTAATAGTTAATATTATACCTTATAAGAAAACTAATCGATACAACTGACAGCAGACCATGGTCGTCAATAATACACAATTCTGGCTGGGTGGCTACGTTCATCATGTAACCAAACCCCGCCATCCGAAAACCGGCCTCATCCTGCTGGTCTGTTCCTCTCCGTTCCGATCCGGAAAGTAACAAACCAGCAGCGTATGTCCCTTTATGGTCCAGTATGCTATCGATCGAGAGTCCACCATCTCCCCTGCGATTACTGGTTTTATCATGCCAAGTCAAAGCTCGCAAAAAATAGCAGCGAAGAATAGAAAAATAGAGTAAAAATATAAGTAGTAAAATAGGACATTCACAGACATAAAAGACGAAACAAACATCTAGCTTAGCATAGTAGTAAAATCCTAACTAGACAAGCGTAGATCCCTTGATAGGAAGAAGCCGGTACTTGCACTCGAAGTAAAAATTGCCATAAACCTAAGTAGTGCTAAGACCTCATAAAATGACTATGGATATAGATGCTACCTTGAATAGCCTTTGTAATAAAGTTGCGGACGTCGAACCTTGAAACATTAAAAATCCTCAAGACACGAGAATTCGACTGACACCATCCTCCGCGAGGTGCCATGCAAATAGTCTTCCCAGGATATCGGGTTTGCATCGTCTGAAAGAATCGAGGCTCAATATACAGCGCCGTTTTATTGGCGGCGGCTATACTTAGGGGTTCAGGACCCTCCCAATGTCTACGACAATTAGCCGCTCACCCTGTTGCGCGACAACTAGTAGTAGTAGTTTTCCTCGCAGCTGTATCGCTTTAATATAATCTCCCCCGACCAGTAGGGCGGTGGATTGCTTAAGAGAATCATATTTACGACCGCACCGGGGGCCTGGGGGGCTCACCGAGACCACAATGTTCAAATATCCGATATTTTGTGACGGATACGGCCGACTCTAGTACTTTCAACTTGATATCAAAAACGCCGTTCCGCCCCTTATCGGTTACAGCAGCGCCCAGACTCACCCTTTACGGGATCGCTGATTGGCGGGCATTGGAAGGCGGCATCACTACTTGAATTGCATTTTATGGAGCAATATGATTTTAAACACTACGCGACCTTTAAGCCTAGGCCCAGACATCTGCGCAGCGGGCGGGATTCGAAGCCCAAGGAATCTAATAAAATCTGAACCCCTTACCCATCAAGGAATCCGTGTCAACACCAATGGATAACGAGGATTCCTTCCCCGGTGGTGAACGCCGAAGACTCTCGAACGTTGACGACCCAATACGCGACTGTTTGGGTAGAGTAGGTACATAAAAGGTATTGCCAAAACCAAGAGGAAGTCTATCCTATTCTGGCAGAACCAGTGCCCCTGCGATTCCATCTCCAGTGAAGGTGACACGATAGCCATATCCCTCTCACCTAGCAGTACTTGTGTTGCCGTATGTACCACTGCCCGTGATCTTCGAAAGGGCAAACAGTTGCACGTTTGAGGGACAACGGACCACCAAAACGTTTGAAAGGATCCCCGAGGATCCTACTCCTCTACCACTCATCTTATCATTGATTAGCAAGTCGTGCGGTATTGAAGGACATACGCCGGAGAGCACAAGTCGTTCCGCTGGTGTAACTAACCTTCTTGCTCTGACAATTTCACCTTGTATTTCTATTTGACCATGATTATTCATAAAATCGTCCACTATTTTTTTATTGGGTAAATACATACATATGCGATTATTAGATAATCTAGAAGAGAACATTATATTTTTCGGTTGAATTATATTTCCAAGTGGGAGAAGGTAGTCTTGAAGTTTGGTGTTTTCTAAGGCACTAAAGATAATTGCTTGGGACTTGAAAGGAAATTGCACTCTCGACGCTGCCGAAGAGTATGACTGTGATGTGTTTATTTGATTTTGATGGTCTTGTATTAAAGAACTCTTGTGTGATTCCATGTTTGAATTCATTTCGATAAACGTTTGTAAAAAGTAAGTCCGACCCTGTACACTTGCTAAAACAGGTATATCGGTCTTTACTAAAAGTGATTATTTGCTAGTAAAACTGGATTTGTTTATTGACAACAATAACAAATAATTGCAATTTGCTAACTTTAATGCTAATTTAACTGGATATTATGCAAAGAGTTTGTACACTTACAGTTTATTTCAATATATCACTAAGATTCACAATTTATACCTTACATTAAACTTTGTTAATGTTAAAAATATTCGGAGCCCACATTATAGTTATCGATGCAGCCTTAATCCACTTCTTAATTTGTTAATGATCACTTTGTAATGTAAGTACACAAAATTTCTACGTATATGCTGAACTAAACACAAAATCAAAATAAATAATAATAAAGTCAACTTTATTTAGATTGGATGAGCTAGCTAACACAATATTGCACAATGTTTTAAATGACATCTTTTGTCATTTTCACACATTATCTTGGTATTATTTAATAATGATAATAATATGTAAGCACTACGAGCCTAATAGGCCCATGGCTTGATGTACCACTCTTTGTCACTCTCTTTTTTTTTCCCAGTTCGTTACGTTAAGCTTTCTTATATCTCCTTTAACTTCGTTTGTCCATCTTGACCTCGGTCTTCCTCTTCGCCTTTTGTATGCCAATGCACTAGGTAGTACTACTCGGGAATTCTAGATGTAATCAGTCTCTGCACATGGCCCAACCATCTAAGTCTTTGAACCTTAATTACCGCTAATATGTTGCCATCAGATTTTGCGCTTCCAAACTAATACAAACTCTTGGTGTTTTTTTGTTGTGGTCCATTTTTCAGAAGCATACATCACTATTGGCCTTATTACGGTCTTGTATGTCCTTAGTTTTGCTCTTCGAAACTTATTTTTGCTTCTTAACAACCCATTGAGAGCATATCCAGCACGGTTGCCAGACATAATTCTTTTCCGTATTTCTTCCTTACAGTTAGGTCCCCTTGTGAAAACATTACCTAAGTACTCAAATCTTTTAAGATTTTGGACGATTGTCGATATATCAAAGAAATAAGCTTATCAACGAATACTCTAAACAGTATGCGAGGCTCACAAATCTGAGATCTAGACAATCACGCGAGCTTTAAAAATGCGGCGAGACTCAAGCAACGCGAGTAATCTGTACGTGCCTTTACCCTTCTGCAGCCATTATAGATCCAAAGGCCGAAGTATTCTAATTTTGAAAGAACTAAGTAAACTAGCTAATAAATGTCCCTTCAAATTAAAAAAAAAACAATAATTATAAAAGATATTTCTTTTCTACTTAGCAGTAGAAGTTAGTTAACATGAGTTATTGTAAATATTTATAATACTTAATAAATGTCTCCCATATTGCTTATAGTCAAACGAGTGTTTGCCACTTCTAGTTCCACAAAGTTTGCTACAAAGCTACGAAAAGTCAACTAACGCCATCATGCGACCCTACTAATGCACTTCCTTTATACATTTGATCGAAGTGGAAATAGGAATAATTGAAGCCATCCTCTGACGTGAGATGCACTCTTATCCATTTTCTCTATTTACTCGTGTACCCGTCTCTATTTTTTTACATTCGAATTGAAATTATTTTTGCAGAAGGACTGGGAAATGTAATTTCGTCGTAGATTGGGTGCTTTCTAGAGGTACGTGAGACTCATTTGTAACACCTGATTTAACTGACCAGACAGAGGCGTTGCCATTGTACGAGAGTCGCTAATGTTTTTATTCGTATGTCGGCATGGTCTTTAATTTTTCAGTTGGTTAGGTCATAGGTATCTACACTATTTTTAAATTTTAGGATTAAGGACGAGCAGACATGGTGAAAGTAAAAATGTATAAATGTAAATTTATTTTACTTGTATATTTAATATATGACGAGAAGAAAAAGATTTTACAGATCTGTATTTAATTTATTAATCAAACTATTGTGTTTTGTCAACTAAATTAGAAACATGTTAAGAAAAATCTAGTTACATATTTTATTAACTACATTTAAGATACTTAAATTAGTTTTCCTTTTATTTTTTGTTGCCTGGTATAAAATAATGATGCTCATATCAGATGTACAAGGTTTAAACACTTTATATGTGATGCAAAATAAATTATGTGTGACAATCACAAATAATTGACAGCTGTGATGAGAAAGCCAACCTGGCACATAAAGATAATGTGATCTCATCAATTGTGTAAAGAACATAACAGTTATGAAAGATGGAGCGGAAAGAAGTACTAATAACTCTATCAAATTCTCAAACAGCAAGTATAATAATTATTTATTATTTAATATAAGAGAGTGGTAAATTTTACTAAAATGGTATATACCATTACACCTTTAAAAAAAATATTTTCTGTGGCTAAAATTTCTGTGTTCTCAAAATCTGCCTGATGGTTTGTTGACAAAACGTGAGTGGATAAAGCACAGGTGTATTTAGAGCAATTGATATCGCTTCGATGTGAAACGAGGCGTCCTTTTAAAAATCGACCAGTTTGCCCAATATAAGACCATTCTCAGTTCCGACAAGTGACCCTATAGACTACATTGGTTTTTTCTTATTTAGACAAGAGAGTCTTAGTGTTAGAGAATAATTTTCCTATCGACCCAACATTCTTTATTCCAATCCTGACAGGCACAATCCGGAAAAGCCTCGAAATAATGTAAGTAAATTGTGGAAAAAATGGTAAAGAGCAATAAATGTTAAGAGTCGTAGGAGAATTGGGAGATCTAACTCCTGGTGGACTATTTGAATTTAATAAAAAAGCAAAGCTGGTAAGCCAAAGTTGGTAAGTGTCCTGGTATGAAACAGTAAACAATTATTTATTTATGGGACGTAGAGGGTATGAATTTTGTAACATCCTTTATCCCTAATTAAGAGGGAATCCATTCTGTAAAGAGCATGTGTCAGCCTGTGAACTCTAAAACTAAGACCTTAAAGTAGGTTGTGTTTGAACCTCGTGAGTTGGCATGAGTAGAATTTCAAAAAACGATTACTGGCCATAACTTTTCTATACCAGCTCGTCCTTAAAATATGATGTCCAGCAAGGACTCTCTTGTTTATTTCTAGTTCATATGTGAACTGTAGGTGGGCATCATAAGAACTAAATGCTAAGGTGGTTTGGACCTTATCCTTCCTTGTGGCAAAGCCAAACACAGGTCGTCTACGTACCTCTCTGTCTTTGTCTATATCTGTAACCCAGAGGTAAACTATCGTCTGTAACATTTGAGTAATTTTACAGTAGAGCCGTTTTAAGTTTTTTTTAACTATTTATGAGGAAATTGGAGAGTTAGTTAAACTTCATTAAATCATTTTGATGTGAAGATAATATTTTATTGTTTTCCACTACTGATAAATAACATTCTTGTAACATTTCAGTTTACAGTTAAGAGATAGGAGTACTTACGTTAGTTTACCCTTGAAAAAATTTACCATTTATCAGATAGGTTCACATAAAATAAATGGAGGAAGACGGTATATCATTGAATATTTAAACATTTATAGGTTATATTATACAAAATAAGTAAGAATTGAAACAACTATATTATATTACAAGAAATATACAAACTATAATTATTCAGTATAAGTTTTGTTTAGAAAACTACTCACTAATATCGCACACACAAGTATTATTGCTCTTTTTCCTCGGAAAATTCAGCGATGTTATTTCCATGTGATATACTCTTGTAGAAATGATGAAAACATGGAGGGATTCACTGCAAACTTGTCTGTAGATCATTAAACTTTTTAGATGATATGGGCCGTAATGCTTTACTTACAGGATAAACATCTGTTGGCCAGTGGGTTCCTCTACGAGAATTTTGATTTAAGTCTACCATCTTAAAGTTTCCTTGAAAAGACGTTTTTAAAAGTGAATCCCCAGATCTGACGATCGTACTTGCAGATAAACAACTTCACTAATGAGGAAATCTTCATGATTGGAATTTGTTTTCTGTTTATTAACGGAGCAGCATTGTTGTCAAACGGTGATTTAAAATTTTTAAAATCCTCTAACCTCCTATCGTATACTTCAATTACATCTTTAAATCTACACTGCCTAACAAATTGCTGCCAGTCCCACGGAACCATCATGGTGTTTGTTTTATCAATTTTCTTTGTGGCTCTCTATATAACAGAATGGACTTTGTCAACCTCCATATAAGTGTGTCCCTTTAATAAAAATTTGTGATTTATATATTTTAATGATGGGACACAGCGGATAAGCCACATGTACATAGCAACTATGGTGAAGTTTCTATTTTGGCCTGCACAATTATCTGACCATATTGTAAGTTCCTCTATATTTGAATTTAAGTTAGTTAAAGCCCACCTAAAAATGCACGAAGAAATTTCACTGGCTTCACGGACACCAACTATTTCATCCCACATTGCACAATGACTTGATCCTTTTGTTGCGTTAAATATGGTGAGGTTTAATGTCCATAATTTTCTCAAATAAAACGACCAAGTATTTATCAACAATGAAGTTGATAAACATTTTTGTAAATCTACCATTAGTCTTCGAGTCAGTTTCCGTAGAAATATCCTTATCAGTGCTTTTTAGAGCATATTGGAGACTGGCTTCAGTGAGATATTCCTCATATCGTGTTTGGATGACTTGTTTTTCACATTTATCCTCAGTACTTTTAATTTTCATATTAAAATAATCACATGTATCGCATGTATTATTAGACGGTTGTTTAAAGGATAGACTGAATTCCGTATTAAAATTTTTTTCGTATAACCATTTTTTCGTAATAAGACTTTTATTTATATTATCAGCTATACATTTATCATTATATAGCGAGTACATCTTTGAGATATTTAAATCATTACCCAAATAATGCTTTTTGGTCCTCTCTCGGCTATTCGGGCCGTGCAAGTTCGGAAGAGCGACACCTGGTGTCGTAAATTAGCAAAATTTACTGCACTTTCATGTTAGATCGAGGTTACCGGATAAATGTCAAGGACGTAGCCCCAGAAAAGAATAAGAAGAAAAAGTAAGATTGAGGTTATGTCGGTATGTTATTAAAAGGTAAACATTGTATGTAGTGTAAATACAAATAAATATATTATTAAATTATAGCATTACTGTTAATATGGATGCAATAAATTTTTTCAGGAGAGACAAAAAACTTTTGGAAATTTTTGTTTTAGCAAATAGAAAAAACCAAGATATAAATTTGTGTAGATATTTTATTTGATTAAAGTTATTTGATCTTGTTTTAATGGCATAGATATTAATCATTCAGTCAGTCACAATCAGATTATAGTGTAATTATTGAGTAATTGACTTGTTACTTAGCTGAGTAAACTTAACTTATTTATTCCTCACATAAACCAACAAAGCTTTAAAATAATGCATAAATTAGCAGGTTAAGCCCATGATATCATCATATTGGTTTGAACAATTAATTCTTTTCCTGTAAACTTTTGGACAGCGAATATATCTTAATGCATCTTCAGAAAAACTTGAACTTGATGCATTTTTGTAAACTTCAAAAAAATAAAATTTAAACATTAAACTTGATTTTTGGGTTAAAGTGAACTCTAAGTGAGTGTTATGAAACTAAAATTTACACTTAAAAGTGAACTTTTATTTATTATTTATTTCAAACTGACTTTAAAATCGGGCACAAGAATAATGCATAATTTAGGTTATGTTACTTATGCTTTTGTATGATATAAATCCACTTTTCTCTTTGTAGTAATTTGTGTTTCGAAGTTGGAAACGAATAAAACTTAAATTGACAATTTTTTGTTGTATTTTTACAATTTATAACACAGCATTTACTAAATCTCATTTTCTGCATTGACAGAAGGTGTAAATAAACACGAATATGAAATATGACAATTTGAAAATTGACAATATGAATTTATGAAATCTATGAAATGTGCAGTAAAAAATGCAAGATTTCTCCGCTACTCGCGCACGATCGTTTCTCGTATTACATCCAAGTACTTGCACGTCGCCAATAATGGCTCTTGACTATAATGAGCTTATGTGTGACCGTACTCCTTGATAAACACTTTCGTTAATTTTATTTGACGGTCGTTTCATTCCTCTATTATCTGGTTCAACGATTCCTGTAACCTTTTTTTTTGTTAAAGCGGTTCTCACAAACATATCTGATGCGCAAAGTGTAATTAAGAAGAAATGTTTGCAGACTGGTATTTTATGTTTGCTGTGGAGTATTTGGGTTTGTAGTCAACCTTCGAGAAACAGATTTTCTTACAATCTTGTTGGACACAAATTGCCGTTTGAAATTTTTAGAATTTTTTTCACGCCAAAACTTGTCAAATATGTTCTCCCTATCATCATGTGAAATTTTTTCGGAACACTTTTTTTTTTCAGGATGGTAGACACGGTGGTTTTATTGCTTTTGCTGCTACTAATTTTCCTTTTTTAGAAATATATTGTTTTCCTGCTAACTTATTTCTTTTGCCGATGTTGCACTTCCAACTACCATGATCACTTGATCACGCACTCGTTTCCTTCCCCTTTTTTTCATTGATACAGTTGATGCGGTAGATATATTATTTGTCAGATTATTCTCCTGAGTCACGGCATCTTCACCAGATGAGTCTGCATATTTGTCATCCATCTCATAATCCGGATCTTGGTCTGAATAAAGCTAATTTCAATATTCTTCGAGTTCTTTTGCCACTCATATTTCCGAACTCACAAATTCTTTTTAGACAACACGCAGCTAAAACGAACAGTTGAAGATTGGTAAACTATCGTAAGTGCGATTACGTTAGTTGAACAGGTAAACAGTTTCATATTCTCGGCCGAATTGTTATGGTAAACAAACGTAACGGCCTTTGCGATAGTTTAGTACTGCAGCACTTGAGTAGTTTACAATAGTTTCACATTCTGTTTTAAACCAGAACGAAAAGTATCAGTTACGATACTTTACCCCCAGAAAATTCGGGTTGAGATGTACCTATTAAAAATATAATCAGAAAACAGAGAAATTTGCAGATACGACAGTTTACCTCTGAGGTTTATATATATATATATATATATATATATATATATATATATATATATATATATATATATATATATATATATATATATATATATATATATATATATACCGATTCGGCAAATTTTCAACTACCGTATACGTTATTCAGTATGTGGAACAAAGATAACACTTAATTGTTTGAATACGAGTGAGACACAATCCAAGCACTTGGAGTAGCGAGTCTAATTTTTAAACAGTGTTGCGAAATTTCTGTAACATAACTCCTTCTAAAACATTAGTCGGATACATGAGTGTAACATAATGTTTAAATCCACTACAGTTCATTGTAGAATGAAAATTAATATTGCCCCAACAAACCTTACATGAAGTAATCATGTAAGTATTATTTTTTAAACAATTATATTATTACTTCATTAATTAACAAAGAATACTGAATTGAGAAATTGAGATGCGACAACAGCGTGAGCTAAATAAATAACGCACTTCAGTAGACAGACAAATAGTATAAACCATTTGCCCTCTCTACGACTTCCCCTCAAAAGAATAGGCGGTCCTTATCTGTACAGCAGGTTTAAGGTCAATAAGGTAAGGTCTATTTCTTTGATTTTTAGCTGTCGTGGTAAAAGGTTGAAAACAAATAATTAACATGCCAAGCGTATACAGTAGAACCTCGATAAGTTAAATTCCAAGGGAAAAACCAAATATTTTTAGTTATAGAGGTTTTAAGTTATCAAGGGTCTATGTTGTGATGGATTAATATAGGTCAGAAGTTCATTAAAATATAGGCATTTATTATACACTACATTACTACATACACTACATTCATTTATTATATTCGTTACAAAAAGTTAAAGCAATAATTAAAGGTATAGTCTACTAAAAAAAGTCTGTGATTTTCTTTTGTTTTAAACAATTCATAGATTCTAAATCGATTTGATTTTCAATAACATAGAGAAGAAAATACGTTATCTTTTATGTTTCTACACTGCTCTATAAATGATCGTACAGTCGTTATAGCACTCTTGCTTCGTTGATTGATATGCTCTTAGATGAAGTTTGTGGGTCGTCATTAAATTCATCGTCTTTATAACTTTAAATACAGTACATGTTGTTATTCCATTATTCAGGATCATTATTATCTTCCTCTTCAAAATGATTTCTTGAGGTTCTGAAGAAAAACCACAGGTTCTAAAGCAGTTTTTCACTGTGAGGAGTGTTACGTTTTACCATGTTTTATCCACCATCCTTATTACTTGAAGAACATTGATAGAAGAAATCGTATTTTGCTCCATATCAGCTATCATTCTTCTAACAACTTCTTTTCTGTATAATGTTTTAAAATTTTTAATGATACCCTGATCCAAAGGTTGAAGTTGTGATGTTGTGTTTGGTGGAAGAAATTGTACTTTGATTGTCTTTAATGGTGGTATGTCCCCGTGTGCTGTTCATTTGTCGATGAACAGAACAATTTTTCTATTTCAAGTTGCCCTTTGCTAATCTATATTAATCAGCCATTTTTTAAAAAGTTCGGCTGTCATCCATGCTTTTTTATTGGCTTCATAATCCATGGGTAGTGATTTTAAACCTGCAAAACACCGAGGTTTTTTTTACTTACCTATATAATTAAAGGTTTGAGTTTTTCTGTGCCCGTAGAATTTGCACAAAGCAGAATCGTAAGTCGCTCCTTGCTGTGTTTTTCTCCATGACATTTTTTATTTTTGAATGTTAATGTTTTTTCGGGAAGACATTTAAAAAACAGACCAGTTTCATCAGCATTAAAAACATCATTGGAATCATAATTATTCACTAAATTATGCAAGTCAGATTTCCATTCTTGGCAGACTGATTTGCTTACGCTCGTACTTTCGCCGCACATTTCTTTAAGGCTAAATAATTCGTTTATTGAAATTCTCTAACCAGTCATTGCTGGCTTTAAAATTATCGATTTTTAGTGAATTAGCGAACTCTACAGCCTTTTCTTTCAGTATGGGTCCACTGATACTGATGTTTTTGTTTCGATACTGTTTTAACCACGTAAACAAACACTGTTCCAAATTAGGGAATTCGGCAATTTTTGTCTTCTGATTCTTGTTTTTTCAATAGTTCGGTTTCTTTTTTTATGATGATTGATAATGTACTCTCGTGTATTCCAAACAGAGCCGCAACTTCTTTTCTTTTGAATCCATTTTTCACTGCTTCTATAGCTTTTAATGTATCAGCATATGTTAGCGTTGTTAATTTTCTTTTTGAACTCATTTTAAGCAAGGTATCACACAGTACCTAAATCGATGTTTCTAGAACAGTGATCAAAACTTATGATACAGTAAGCTGTTCAGCTGTCATTGGTAAACAATTTTATGTTATAGAGATTGTGAAAACATTTCTTTAAGTTACTGAGGGCCAATATTGATATTATTTATTTAAGTTATCGAGATTTTGTATTTTAAGTTGTAGAGGTTTTGGGCTCCGATGGGAAGGGGACATATAATTTTTTGAAGTTATAGAGGTTTTTAGGTTATTGAGGTTTGAC
Organism: Diabrotica undecimpunctata; assembly: GCF_040954645.1. Classification (NCBI taxonomy): domain Eukaryota; kingdom Metazoa; phylum Arthropoda; class Insecta; order Coleoptera; family Chrysomelidae; genus Diabrotica; species Diabrotica undecimpunctata. The sequence goes on along the minus strand of NC_092809.1, from coordinate 10,888,656 downwards.
CTATCGAGGTTCTACTGTATTTTCGAAAAGAAAAGATTCAAATGGTGAAATGGTATTATGGGAACCATTCTATTGTAGAAATAATACAGTTATTTATTGCTGCTTTTTAAAAACAATAACTTTTTAAAAAATGTTTTCCGATGAATCTTCATTCACAATCCATAAACGTCATAATCCATCTGTCGTCCGCTATTGGTCTAGGGAAAAGAAACATTTGAGTATTGCTGTGAAAACACAATTCCCAAAGAAATTAAATGTGTGGACTGGCATTTATAACGATAATATAATTGGTCCATTTTTTATTACGGGAAATCTGAATGGACGAAAGTATCTAGATTTATTACGCAATCAGATTATTCCAGCAGTTCGAAACCTTGCGGTCAACGTCGATGATGTTTGGTTTCAACAGGATGGTTGCCCAGCACATAATGCAATCGCAGTTACAAATTATTTGGAACAAACATTTCCTGGACGACTAATTTCTACACGAGGAACAATAAAATGGCCCCCTAGATCACCAGATTTAGCACCTTTGGTATTTTATTTCTTAGGAATGCTAAAATCAAAATTATATCGGCATGAATTCGAACGAGCCACCAATTTAGCGGAATTGTAAGAAACAATTGTTCAACTTTGTAGTCGAGTACAACCAAATCAGCTAAATGTAATGAGACTTGCTTTAATTGATAGATTCGGATTTTGTTTAGCTTAAAATGGTGGTTTGTTTGAACATTTAATTGGTTAGAGATTTTTTAAAAATGCCTTTAATTTTAATTATTTAGAATAATATTTTGACGTGACAACGTCTTAAATTAGGTTGTGGCTCGGAGTCACTCATGAAAAAGTGTAACGCCCGCTCACGTCTGTTACGATGAGTCACCGAACGAGAGAGAGGCCCGCCGGACCGGCGAATGCCTTGCGTCTCTCTCCCACTCAAACATGATCGGTCCGCTGGTGCGATGCTATTTCTCCTATCATCGTCCTATCCTCAACAAAATCACTCAAATAGAAATTAGTTAAGTTTAAGTTTACATGTACAATGTTTTAGTAAACAAAATATATTTCTATAGTTAAAATTTGTGCAATTCTTATTTTCATTCAATTCCTTGTTCCTATTGTGCAATTTAATAATATTCATATCAATAAATATTCTACCGAGAAAAAGACGTTGTCACGTAAAATCTTCGCCCGTAAAACCGACTTTACAGGCAACCGATTTTTTTGATTGGTTTTTTTCTTATAAAAATAATATTTATATTTAGTTAATGTTTGTTAAGTTAATTATTGTTTTATTTCCTAGCTACCACAGCTAAAAATCTACAAAAATTACATTTAAAACTCGAATACCTATAAGTGTTTGAGTTTTTCTTAAAGATTTACCGACGGAAAGTTGGCGACGAAATAATTTTATGCAAAGAACTACACCCCATCAATGTCCGATAATTACTGTCGGTCATCGGTGTATTTTTATGCCGCTTCGCACTGTAAAAGAAGGCGTTGCTTAAAATTTTAAACTTTTCAGGGGAATAATGCTTTGTTGCCACACATAAATTATTTAAATCACTGTTCTTTGTTAACTAATAAAGTAATTGATAAAATCGATTAGAAAATAACAATTACGTGGCTACTTTATTTGAATTTTTTTGGGATAATATTAATTTTTATTCTACAATGAACTGTAGTGAATTTAAATATTATTTTAGACTTATGTATCGGACTAAAATTTTAGAAGGAAAGATGTAACATAAATAATAGCAACACTGTTTAAAAGTCATACCTACTCCATCGAGATGGTGACTGCCTCTCACTTCTATTCAAACAATTAAGTGTTATCTTTGTTCCACATACTGAATAACGTATACGGTAGTTGAAAATTTGCCGAATCTGTATATATATATATATATATATATATATATATATATATATATATATATATATATGTATATATATACTGAACACCATCTGCATATCCTAAAACAATTTAATATATTTAACGCTAGGCACTACATCCATTACAACTTTGTTATCGTGAACGAAGAATGCTAAAGAGAATTTTATTTTATCTCCCTTTCTTTGTTACTCTAATACTGACAATAAAAAATACTTCAAAAGAAACACACAATCCTTCAACGAATTCAGATTTTCCGAGTTGCTAAGCACTCCCTTTCCCTATTGATATCCTACGTCAATGATACAATAGTCATCCTCTTTTATTCTCCAGCGTAAATATAAAAAACGACAGATAATTATATGGTAGAATGAAAAACGAATAATACACCATTTTGGCTAATAGCTGAGAAGATCCCAATTGGATTTTCAAATAAATGGTAATTGATCCGAATCAGTTCAATTTGAACGAACAAAAATTCTCTACTGTATGTGCTGAATACGAAAGTATTTTTACACAAAGAGCTATGTTAAAAGAGAGATTATTTTTACTTTTAACGGAGATTTTAAAGTAGCTAAGAATATGGTTGCAGGTGGTCTAATCAACAGAATGTATAGGGATAATTCTTAATAATGGATAATGTGTATTCTCCTGATAAAAATTGTATAAACGAGATTCCTCGTTAATTCCTGGTACTTTTTACTTCATTTTAATGGATTTTAACCTTATGGTGTATACTGATGACCTAATAGGAGAGCAGCTCTACCAACAGTTAATTGTTTGCTAAATGACCAATTTTGATCATACTTTATGGTTTCGACATTGCTCATGGTCCGGGAAATTAAGTTTTTCTCAAAACATCGCAATATTTTGACCAATGTTTTCGTTACTACATTCCTATATAAGCAAAACTATTCGATTTCTGCAAAAATTTCGCTATTATTTTTTAATTATTAACAATTCAGTTCAAAAAATGCGATTTTTTTCAAATTTTCTCTTAGGTACTATTAAAAATATGAGACTCACCACAAAAATTTCAGTTTCTTTGATTTCAATCGCACTGAAAGTATGTTCACTTGGATACTAAGGTGTTGAATGGGTTGCATAACTATTGGGTACATAGTTACGTAGAAAATACGTAATATGGTTAACAGATTTTTATTAGAATTGTCAAAAATGTACAGATGACAGTAGAATGTACTCAAAGTATGGAGTAAGTAATTGTTTTATTTAAAACATAGATTTGGTCAGTTTATTTAAAATTTCAAATTGGTGTTACTTTCAAATTTGGTTAATTATTAATCATCAAACAAGCCGATTAATCTTGGATTGGAATTTTTAGATGGGCAAATCTAAAGATCTTTGTATTGAGAAAATCTCGTTCATTACGGCTCTATTAGAGAATACAGCGCTTAGAGAGAGATAGCACGAAAATGTGGTGTACCTCAGTCGTCAGTGAGAAGATTGAGTCAAAAACTCAAAAAAGCGACCTGTGACTCAGTTCGGAAGGGCTGGTGTGGCAAAAACCTTCAGTCACCCCCAGGGCACAACGAATTTTAAAAAAATTAACTGTAACACACAGAAGGGCCACCCATAGAGATTTAAGAAATAAGTTGGAAGAAGCAGGATTCTCAGTATCGGTGGCCACCGTACGCCGAAATTTGTCTGGCTTGGGCTTCATATGTCGTAGACCTGTTAAGAAGCCAAAACTAACGTCACAAATGCTAAAAAAAATGCTTAGTTTGGGCCAAGATTTTTAAATTATTACAAATTATTTTATTTTCGCACTTTATAATTGTTATTCACATTTACAGGTTTGCTTCAACGATGAAGCCATATTTCAAATTATGGATGACAAGGCCCAGTTTGTTCAAAGACGTCCAGAGGAAAGATATGAAAAGGAGTGTGTAATTAATACAAATAAACATCCCACCTTAGTAATGATATGGTCGGTAATTAGTGGCAAAAGGTATGGGACGTTTGTTTGTCGTAAAATGAACCATGCGACAAGACCAATATAAAAGAGTTTTTAAACAAGATTGGTTCCACAAGTAAACGAATGGTTTGGTAATAGCCACAAGATATTTATGCAGGATGGAGCACCTTGCTATATGACTAAAAGTAATAAAAAATTGTTAGAACAAGAAATTCCGCTCGTACCATGGCCCGGCAACTCACCAGACATGAAGCTTATTGAAAATGTCTGAGAGTGCCTATAACGAGAGCTAGCCAAGGAAATAATTAACAACAAGGTTCAGTTGATAGAAATAATCACTTTCCACTGTAATCACACCGAAAAATTAAAAGAAATCGTAGAAAAATGCATAAACATAGGAGAGTGGCTGCACTGCTTAACACCAAGGGTGGCTTAACAGAATATTAATGATATAGTAAAATGTTGTAATACTTAACGTTGTTTTTGTTTAATAAATATGCAAAAAAGGTTACCACTATCATTTTTGTTATGTTTCTTACTTATAGCTAACATAGGTATAATTATAATTGATTATAAAACACAGAAAACTAGAATTTGCTAAGTGAGTCTATTAAATTGAGCAGGGACTGTAGTAGACAGACTTTTTTATACTTGGGCACCATGATAAGCAAAACTAGTGAAATGAAATCAACATGAGGAGTTTGGAACTTTGTAAGATTAGTGTGGATATGACTATCTCCACTAGCGCTTTATTGAATGGCGGACACATAACGGTGTCTTACTGAGATGGATGCCAGGTAATCGAGGAATATAAGGCAACGAAAAAACTGATAAATTTGCTAAAAGAAGATCAAAATTCTTCAGTCCTGAGCCGGTGTTAAGCGTGTCAAAAAGTACTGTACACTAACGGAGAAAAACCTTGATTCCACAACACACAAAACTACCCCAACAGCAAATTATTTCCAGGCAAGCACACGTAAGTATGAATATTGGACAGACATGCAAGCTAATAGCAATGAAGTACTGCAAAACACAAGCAGGAATCAGGTCAAAACTACAACTTGTTACTTGGCATGCAGCAGTCAAGAGATGCCTGCATACAAGGAGTTTGTTTCATGAAGACTTACCTGCGGACCTTTAAATGAATAACGGCAACACTAACTTACAACTAACACACTAAAATAGAAAAGCTTTTTTGTTCTTTTCACATACACTTAATAGAGTAATGGATTTTTTATAGAATTTTTCGAGTCAGATTGGAATTGTTTTTTAGTTAAAAAGTCAAAAAAGGTTAAATACATAACTGATAGGTAAATTAAACCTATTTAATATCATCATAAATCCAAGTTTAATTTTCTGATGGATGAAAGTTTGTTACTTTGTACACAACATTAATGGAAAATAAAGTATAAAAATATAAACCATACATACACTTAAAAAGTTGATAAAAAACCTATAAATAAGAACTATATCCATTGAAACACTTTTAACATTTTTGAGTTCACTACACATAAAAAATTAAATTTAGAAACGAATAAGCAATTGATTGAGCACTTGACATTCCACTGTAACATTGTATCTTTCTTCGAGGGGAATCATATCTCACTCAAAAGTTAAAAATGTTTAATGTACACAACGAGTGAATAGAAAACTATAAAAACGAATTGTCATAGCAAACATTGCTAAAAGAAATACTGTGTTGTTAAAATGGACTGTCACAAAACTAGAACACGAAACTGGAATCTAAATGTTTTGTTGAAATGCTTGTCAGTGCATCGTGAAATTTACATTCTCAATTTATGGTAGAAATGTGGAGTTCAAAGAAAAAACTAACGTATTTTGAGCCTGCATTTAAATATTTCGAATATGCCATTTTCCTTTTTGTAAATTAAAAAAAAAATTAACGATTGATGGAACTGGGTTTGCTACAATATTCTCTTTTTAAAATATCCTGTTGTATTTTACAAAATATTGAGTACTGTAACATTTGAAAGTTTCCTGTTGTAGTAAAGGAATATCAGGTACGGACGACATTAAAATTATTCGTTACACCTAGGAAGTGATAAAGTATGATTTAAACATAATATGATTATTGATATCTGATTGATAAGTCGCAATCCTACAACTAATATCAATATGAATATGATAAGAACAAAAAATTACAATACACTTCTTCTTCTTCTTCAGCCATAAGTAATCCAAATTTGGACATAGGCCTCCCCCAAATCAATCCAGTGTTTTCTATTTTGCGCCACTTGCTTCCAGTTGTGTTCTCCGATATTTTAATGTCATCAGCCCATCTCATTTGTGGTCTTCCTCTGCTTCTCTTTCCCAACCATGGTGTCCATTGTTGTATTTCATGGTTTTTCAAGATACAACTCAGTTTTCCAAATCCGACCCACGCTAACCTTATTCGTCTGGTAATTTCGGCAGTTTGATTTTCTTTGTCTGTTCCAGGTAGATGTATTCGCTTACTGTTTCTAAATTTATGTCGTTCAACATTATTTCTCTAATGTTCGGTGTATTTGTCATTATTTTTGTTTTTTCCAAGTTCATCTTAAGACTTACTTTTTCCGAAACTTGAAATAGTTGCGTCATCATGGTCTATAGTTCTTCGAAACTTGTAGCGAATATTACAACTTCATCAGCGTATCTCAAATGAACCAGTTTTCTTCCATTAACATTTATTCCTTTATCTACCCAGTTAATGTCTTTGAACACGTCTTCCAGTCCAAGTGTGAATAGCTTTGGTGAGATAAAATCTCCCTGGCGAACTCCTCTGTTGACTGGTATAGCTTTGGTTTTCGCATCTATTTGTATTTTCATTGTAGCTTTCTTGTAAATATTATATAATATGAGCATTCTGTATCGGGAGTCTATTCTGCAGTTGTTCATAGCTCTCTCTATTGCCCAAAGTTCTATGGAGTCGAATGCCTTTTCCTAAACGAAACCAATGTATAAGTTCAAGTGATATTCATTGGCTTTCTCTATTAACGTTCTGACTGTAAGAAGATGATCCGCTGTACTGTACTCCTTTCGGAATCCTGCCTGCTCTACCGGTTGATAGGTATCGAGCTTCGACGTTAACCTGTTATTTATTACTGTCATAAACAGTTTGTAGATTTGGGACAGCAGGGAGATTGGGCTATAGTTCTTCAGATCCTCCCTGTCTCCTTTTTTGAAGAGAAGTGTTATCAAACTTTCATTCCAATCATCTGGGACTTTTCCTCTGTGAAGACATTCGTTGATAATATTTTTCAATTCTTCGAGTATAATTTCCCTTCCCTCCTTCAACATTTCTACAAGTATTCCATCTGGGCTCGGAGCCTTATTGTTCCTTAGTTGTTCCATAGCTTGTTTTATTTCGAAGGATTCTATGTTAGGGAGTATTTCTCAGTTGACATTCGTTATCTTTCTCTTAACATCCTCCTTTGCAGTGTCATCTGGATTCTTGTTTGAGGAATAGAAATCACGGTAAAATGTTTAAGTAAATTTTAGGATTTCGTTCTTTTCTCTTATTTCTTTTCCATCTTTATCCTTCAATGAGATTATTATAGGCTTTCCTAAGTTTGATTTTAAGCATTTCAGGCCTCGGTCTTTTTCATTAAACACACATTAAATACTATAAAAGTATCGTATGATATGATTTCTCCTCCTTTTAATAGCTCCACATGGACATTAGAAAAACATACGATGACACTCACGTTCTATCCATACACAGGATGAAATATTTAATAAAAGACAGATAATCGTACGAGTGTACAAAACATACTCAAAATAGCAAAATCACATTGTCCTTAATTGATACAGCAATATATTTCTGATTCTCTATGATCACACCGGTATTGAATAATATTATGTAGCATTTATTTACATTTATTATGAATTTAGCTTTGAATTCCTTGTGTGGGAGTGACTAGTCATCCAAATAAGCACGGAAGACTTATTCTTCGCTCTACTTACGTTTACTTTCGATACCTCGTTATAATAATTTAGTAGTTATAGCCCAGTCTGGTTAAAAAAAAGGTCGAAAAATTTTTCGCAGATATCTGAAGCTTTTAAGACATAGGTGGGGTTACTAGATGACGAATAGATGAAAACGTATTTCTCGTATTTTTACCTTGCGTTTTTTTTAAACAATAATTTATGGTCACAATTTGATTTTTTGTCTATAAGTTTTTTCCCTTATATTTTACATAAACAATATTTATATTATTTTTTTATATCAAGAATATCTTTATTTTCCCGTTTTTTTTAATTAAAATTTCTAAATAATTTACAGAGATATTTGCAAAAAAGCAGTTTTTTGCACCAATTTATAAATTTTATTCATTTTTTTTATTAACAAAATAAAATGGTATTAATTTATTTGAACATCGAGGAATTACCGTCTTTTAAATTTGTGCGAAATTTCCCCCCGATCGGTCAAATAGTTTAAAAGTTATTTAATTTATTTATCCCTGAGGCTAAATATTTAAACTATTGAACTTGCTCTATTAATAATGCTAGACACATTTAGCAAATTTCATAGGATTCTTTAAGACTTAAACTATCTCAGAAGTTGAATGCATATTGCGTTTTCATCGAAATTTTTCAAGCTACAGACTTGCACGTACAACTATTGGATAGCTGGTAAAAACCTCAAATTAAAAAAACAACCTTCTATGACCAATAGAAACAAAGTTAGGGACTATTTTAATAAAAAAATCTTATCTCCATTGTTTATAAACATTAAGAAGTAAAATTTGCACAAATTTTGAATGAAAATCTGAGCTTTATATTGAAACTTATAGCTATAAAATTCATCCAATTTTTCGAAACTTACAGCCCTTAGAAACGAAGGTACTTTCGAAAGATCGACATAGGAAAGTGGAGGGGATAACTGTTTCAGTTCCGTTTTTTTTCGAGATCGGAACTTCCAATTGAAACACGTAGGAAACATTTACATTATCTCGGCTTCTATTGCAGCTAGAAGCCATTTTTTTATAATCTGGGGTAGTTCGTCGAAATATGAATAACTACATAGTTTTAAATGGCCGGGAAATATGGGAAACCTCGGAAAAATTGAGTCCATTAGAAATTCACCGTAAAAACTTAATTTGGCTGGAATAGTCTGTCGCAGTATTAATAAGGATGACATAATTTTCACCCCCACCCCCTCCCCTCGAAATCTTGTAAAATCCCCTGAAATTTAATTAACTGAAAATTACCTGAAATTTAATTTATAAAATATATAAGTATTATTACATCATTGACATAAAATGAAAAACAAATATGTTGATTTTCCGGGATTTTCCGATTTCCGGAGGGGTGAAAATTATTGTCATCATTATTAATACTGCGACAGACTATTCCAGCCAAATTTAAAAAAAAAGTAAGTTTTTACGGTGAATTTCAAATGGACTCAATTTTTCCGAGATTTTCCATATTTCCCGGCCAGTGAAAACTATGTAATTATTCATCCTACGTGTTTCAATTTGAAGTTCCGATCTCGAAAAAAAAAAACGGAACTGAAACAATTATAACCTCCACTTTCATATGTCGATCTTTCGAAAGTACCTTCGTTTCGAAGGGCTGTAAGTTTCGAAAAATTGGATGAATTTTATAGCTATAAGTTTCAATATAAAGCTCAGATTTTCATTCAAAATTTGTGCAAATTTTACTTCTTAATGTTTATAAACAATGGAGATAAGATTTTTTTTTTTAAATAGTCCCTAACGGTTTCTATTGGTCATAGAAGGTTGTTTTTTTAATTTGAGGTTTTTACCAGCTATCCAATGGTTGTAGTCTGTAGCTTAAAAAATATAGAAGGTATCACAATTGTTTATAAGTAAAAAACATACCCCTTTTTCAAACGTTTATTTTGTAAATAATTTCGATGAAAACGCAATATGCATTTAACTTCTGAGATAGTTTAAGTCTTAAAGAATCCTATGAAATTTGCTAAATTTGTCTAGTATCATTAATAGAGCAAGTTCAATAGTTTAAATATTTAGCCTCGAGAATAAATAAATTAAATAACTTTTAAACTATTTGACAAATCGGGAGAAAATTTCGCAAAAATTTAAAAGACAGTAATTCCTCGATGTTCAAAAGTATTAATAACATTTTATTTTGTTATTAAAAAATTAATAAAATTTATAAATTAGTGCAAAAAAACTGGTTTTTCCAAATATCTCCGTAAATTATTTATCAATCTTAATTTAAAAAACGGGGAAATAAAGATATTCTTGATAAAAAAATGATACAAATATTGTTTTTCTTCAAACGTCAAATAATGATGACATTACTTATCTAACTTGATCCTGTCAAAGTTTGATGTCTCCTCCGGCAGCAGTTTTTTTTTTCCCATTTCTTTACGGCGGAGGGAAAAATGTTGTCATGGCAACAATATGAAACATGTCACAAAGCAACAATACAAATGTCATTAACAACAATTAAACATCATTTTTATTTATAGTAATATTAAAAGTACAATTAGTTAATGAGGCATTTTCAAAATTGAAACCGTGCAAAAATGTTCCCGACTCTTGATACGCATTGGTAATTGTTGATGATACTGATGATCGAGAACAACTTTCAGCAATCATTCCCGATATTGGCGAATCATGAGGGTTTAAAATTTTTTGAGCATTATCGTTCTTATTGGACTTGGAGGGCCCCAAACGTGCTACTGCATCATTAGCTGCGGACTCAATTTCGTTTAGGTTTTCCATTTTCGCACTAAATTTGCGCTTGCGGTTGCAACAACAATAAGCTGTCTTTAATAATTGCAAACAACTGTCAAACAACTGTAACCAGGGAGACGCAAATCCCACCGACGACTTGATTATTTTAATTTCTAACATCTAGACGACTTTGATAGTTGTCACAGTTAATTTCGAGTAAAAATAGCGTATGAATTGTACTATTTATGGTTGAAAATTGCTACGTTTGAAGAAAAAATAGTATACTTTATTAGGCAAAGAAGCGACTTTTCTTGACTTGCCCTGTATTACGCGCCTCACTTCGTTCGGCGCATAATATCGGGCGCGTCAAGAAAAGTCATGCTTCTCCGCCTCATAAACTAATATACTATTATGTAAAATATAAGGGAAAAAACTTATTGTTTAAAAAAACGCAAGGTAAAAATACGAATACTTTTTCATCTATTCGTCATCTAGTAACCCCCACGTATGTCTTAAAAGTTTTTAGATATCTGCGAAAAATTTTGCCGTGAAATCGATGATTTTTGCGTAACCAGACTGGGCTACTATCCCTTAATTTTATTCACATTCTTCTTGGTAGTATTTCACAATAATTATTTTCGATATTTCGTATTAAACTTTTACCTAGATAGTCAAGCATCTCTTAATATCTTTATATATAAAAATCTGCTGTCACGATGTTTGTCCAAGCTAATATTCAAAAACCACTGAACCGATTTAACAAACGTCATTTCATAACTTTGTTTATAATAAATCATGAACGACTAAATCGATCAACATTAGTTAATCGGCATCTTTTATAATCAATTAATGTAGAAGTTTTGGTTCTCTGTTCATGTTGGAAGAGAAGAACACTCCACTGCACTAATAATGATTTCAACCATATTCAATAATATATAATATTTAACTATGCTTTTAACAAAATATTCAAATGCATACATGATTTCTCCATAAATTGCCAACCATCGCATCGCTTAGAGGTATTACAATACATAAAATATCCATCGATCGATACAATCAGAAATGACTGTTTAGTGTGGTACGTAACAAAGATTATAGGCCATTTCACTACCCCATAATTTAAAAAACAACATTGTAAAACCATTATAGGAAAACAACATCTGTTTAGGCAAATATAGAAAGAAAGGGTATGTAAAACTTTTTATAATTTTGATTTCTACAAAGATGAATATTACATAATACGAAGCGAGTCTAGAAATAATATAATATTTAAAATTATTGAATGTATTTTTGTACATTAAATAAAATCGATTCTTATATATACAATCTGTACGCTCCCGAAGAAGCTGAAGCTGTTTTCACTTAAAGATCCTTTTTGTGTGTTTTGTTTTTTTCCATTCTTCTCTCTCTTTGATTGTCCTTCCTATATTTCTAATTTCTATCCACCTAAGTCTTCTTCGATATAGAAACAAATAATATACCGATTGCGAGAGGGGTCAGGCAAGGATGCGTCTTGTCTCCGACGCTTTTCAACGTGTACTCACAGGTCATATTCAGAAAAGCTTTATGGGAAAGAAAAGAGGGAATAAGAATTGGTGGAGAAATCGTAAACACCATGAGATGACGCGGTAATTATGGCTGAGAGAATAGAAGAACTACAAACTTTACTAGATGCAATAAATAGTGAATGCATTCAAATGGGACTTGACAACAACACAGATAAGACCAAATTTATGATAGTGTCAAGGAGTCTAATAAATAATGAGCTTTAGACGTAATTAGATAACCTAGCGATTTCCTCTTGTAGCAATTCAAAAAAATTGTGCTAACTATCGAAAAGAAACAATACAGAAGAAATTAGCTCAGAGTCATCGTTTGCATGTGGTCCAGGCTCTTCTTTGCTTTCTGTGAGATGTCCCCCATCGACTTCTTTGCACTGGTCGCTATATCGTCCAGCGACCTTTTGGTATGGCTAAAAATTTCATCCGTACTCCTTGTTAAGTCTTTGACTTCATCATTTAATTTGTTGATCACCCATTCCATAGCTTGCCTACCCTTGCCTGCGTTATTTGATATTTTGGTGGTTAATAGATCCTCCATATAGTTTGTTAGAGGTACTCCCTTTACTGTTACGACTGCCTCTTGTTTAAGAAGGGTTTTGGTGGGATCGGAAGGATGTGGTGTATATTTCAATGTTTCGTTGACGGCTATATGTCGGCAAAAGGTGAGATTTATTGTTTTTAGAACCATGTGGCGGAGAGAGGGGTTTACTTCTGACTGTTCAAAGAAGTCGATGGGGGACATCTCACAGAAAGCAAAGAAGAGCCTGGACGACATGCAAACGATGACTCTGAGCTAATTTCTTCTGTATTGTTTCTTTTCGATAGTTAGCACAATTTTTTTGAATTGCTACAAGAGGAAATCGCTAGGTTATCTAATTACGTCTAAAGTCTGATTAATTTGTACGGTATGGTTGTCAAACAATAAAACTGTGACTAAAATAATGAGCATCTAACCCTTGGTGGACAGCAAATAGAGAGAGTGACAAAATATAAATATCTGGGAGCTTACATCAACACAACAGTATTAGATCCAGACCAAGAGATCAGGGTACGAATAGAAATGGCAATGGCAGCGTTCTTAAAATTCAAGCAATTGTTCTGTGACAAAAATCTGAATACTGCGCTGAGACTGAGGTTTGTTAAATGTTACGTCTGGTCCCAACTATTGTACGGGGTAGAAACATGGACGTTAAAAGCGCATATAGTTAAGAAGCTTGAAGCCTTTGAACTTCTCTGGATATACCGGAGAATGTTGAGAATTCCATGGACTGCCAGGGTCACCAATGAGGAAATGCTGAGACGGATGGGTCGAGACAAAATTGTTGAGAACAATAAAAGTATGCAATACTGCATACCTTAGACACATACTGAGGAATGATAAATATAGTCTTTTGCAGCTTATCATGCAGGGTAGAGTCGATGGCAAAAAGGGAATAGGTAGAAAAAGGAAGTCATGGTTGCGAAATATTCGAGACTGGACAAACATGACTGTAGACGAATTATTCCACGTTGCAAAAGACAGAGAAACTTTTAGAAATGTGGTCGCCAACCTCCGTTAATGGGGACGACATAGGAAGAAGAAAATGACTTTATAATGATCTTTATTTCCCAAACAATGTGTTTACAATGGAAGCTATTGAAAATTGATAAATATAAATAAGCTATCGATACTGAGTTTTTGATATATTTTATTTTTTTTTATACTATTTTTACTCTTATTTACACATCGGTGATTGAATCATGCTTTAGTTAAGACAATAATGAAGTCTTTTATACAACCATAGGCAATTGTTGTGTGCGCGTATATTCCAGTGCTATGATTCTTAAATCCGGTCCTGATGCGCTGCTCGGGGTAAACCGGCAACGTGGTCGGCCGTTCTCCCGTAATAAATACATTGTCTATCTTACCTGTACTGCATTCTAACTGTGGCTTCTACTATAGATCAGATATCAAAATCATATACAAACTTTATAGCCAACTTTTTCTTCGAAAAATCTGTGCGGCATGTTAGATAATTATGTGCTGTTTAATTTAATATAAAAGAAAAACTAAATCATATAATAAACTAAACTGAAACTAAATAAAAATATAATTTTCTAGAATCTCTAAGTAGGTGAGATATTTTATGCCCACTACACTGCACTAAACTATTAGCATAAAGTTCACTCACGACTAATATTTCATCACAAAAAAAACACATCAAAATGAGGAATTCATGATGAGAATTGTAGTTATTATTTCAATTATTTTTAAAGAGCGAGCGAACATTTTAATGGGATTGTTATAAAATAAATCAAAATTGTTGTAAGATTGTCTTCTGTTACAAAGAATAGGAAAATGAACGAGGTATTAAATCTCGACTGTAAAATGGCTTAATTGTGAATAAAAATTAAAGACACATAAAAAAAATAACGGGGTTTAACATCTTTCTTGTTATCTCATGTAGTATCTATTACATGAGAGTACATGACCGAATATGGTGTTTCAGCCGTAAAAGTATTCATAGGCTACAAATCTCATCTATCACGTGTCCTGTTGTATCTTTTTACCGATAGTTTATTATACAGATCATTTTATTATTATATGTAAATAATGTAACTGGAGAAACCTTGTTTAAAAATAACAAAATCCTTGTTCTCAAACATTTATAATTTGTCCGTTTAGAATTATCAGCATACAAATCCCGTTATTAATACACATTGTTTCAAAATTAGACAATCAACATGGTTAAACTAACATCAAACCTGCTAATTTCGAGATCTGTTGAAATAAATGCATGCATTGTATTTCTCTTTTCAAAGGATCCCAGTACATACCTACGTAAATAACAATTTAAACATGACTTTCCAATATCTCTCTCTTTAATCCTGACCCCTCGGAAGTAGTGTAGTGGTCATCGTGATGTGTATTGTCTCCTAAGATCTCTGTCTCTTGTCATTCCTTTTAACTCATGCATAGGTCTTTTTTGTCATGTTTTCTGTGTCTACTCTCATCATCATCATCATCAGTATCAACCTATATTCGTCCACTGCTGGACATAAGTCTCCCTCAACTCTTTCCATCTGTTTTTGTCTTCTGCAGCTTGTATCCAGTTATTGGTAACACGCTTCAGGTCGTCAGTTCATCTAGTTAGTGGGAGTCTTCTGCTCCGTATTGCTTCTTGCCTTGGTCTCCACTCTAAAATACGTTTTGTCCATCGGTTGTCTGATAATCTGGAGACGTGTCCTGTCCAATTTCATTTTAACAACGCGATTTTTTCGATAAAGTCTGTTGTTTTTGTTCTACGACGTATTTCTTCGTTTGGGATTTGGTCTCTCAGAGAGACACCCAACATCTGGCGCTCCATAGTCATCTGAGTCACACGAATCTTATTAACTACCTTTTATGTGAGTGTTAATATTTCCGCTCCATAAGTGAATACAGGTAACATACATTGGTCAAAGATTTTTCTTTTAAGGCATACGGGTAGATCCGATTTAAATAGATAGTTTAATTTACCAAACGCTGCCCAGGCTAATCTTATGCGACGTGGGAGCTCACATGTCTGGTTATCTCTGCCCAACCAAATTTCATGTTCTAGGTACTTATACGATGTAGTCTGCACAATATCCCTTCCGTCAACAGCAATATTTCGATTTAGTACCAGATTAGTCAATACTTAGGCCACCTGATGAGAGGACAAAAGTACATATTCCTACAAAATATAATGCAAGGAAAAATCCAAGGACGCAGAAATGCAGGCCGTAGAAGAATGTCCTGGATGAGAAATTTAAGAGAGTGGTTTGGCTGTACCTCTAACGAATTATTCAAAACAGCAGTAAATAAAATTAGAATCGCCCTAATGATATTCAATCTCCGATAGGAGAGGCACTCAAAGAAGAAGTCATTATTTACATCTTGTTCATATTAATCTTTAGTCCGACCTCCAAGGAAGCGTGATATATTTTTTCAACCATTAATATTGCATTATCCATACGATCGACTAAGGACGATGGCATCTGTAAATCTCAAATGACTGAGCTTTTTTTCCATTTATGTTGATACCATGTTCGTTCAGATGTGCCTTCTTACAAGTATGTTCTAAAAGCGTCGTGAATAGCTTTGGAGAGACTGTATCTCCTTGCCGTATTCCTCACTGTATACAAAATTTATTTGTTTCTTGTTCAGATAGTCTTACGTTAGCTGTAGCATTTTGGTAGATATATTTGATTATGTTAGTGTAGCGATTGTGTATTCGGCATTCTGTCAATGCTTTTAACATTTTCTGATGGCTTATGGTATCGAATGCTTTCTCGTAGTCGACAAATATCAGTGCCAATGGTTTGTTGTATTCTACAGACTTCTCTATCAGGTTCTTTATTACTAGTAAGTGGTCGTTAGTGCTGTATCCCGATCTAAATCCAGGTTGTTCTCTAGGCTGATAGAAGACTAATCTAGGGTCCAGTGTTTTTTTGATAATTTTTGTGAAAAGTTTATATATGTGTGAAAGTCCATCATCGCCAGGGGATTTGTTATTTTTCATTTCTAAAAGTGCAGTTTTGATTTCGTGTGGAGTTATTTCTGGCATTAATTCTGATCCCTGGTTCGTCATTTTGAGCAGGGGCTGATCTTGCCTTTCGTGGGTGCTCTCATACATCTCGTGATAAAAGGATTCGACAACCTCAAGGAGCTTGGAAGCGTAAAGGCGAACTGCATAAACACGTTTCTGGAAAACTTATTATAAAGTTTAATAACATGTTAGAATAGTAAGGGCGAACAAGTTTTATTTTATTAACAAAACTTAACAGGGAATAAGTTCTGAAGCTATTTATTTGTGACATGTTTGATAAAGGTATAGTTTTATGGGATTTAGCCACAGTTGGTTGTAATGATAATTACATTTTTTTCACACAACCAACTGTGGCTTAATCCCATAAAACTATATCGTTATTAAAAGAGGATTTTGCAAGATTTGCAAGATTTTTATAAAATGAAAAGAAAAGGGGTTTAATATTTTTTATTCTACAAAAATAATCATAGTTTTGTTAACAAAGTATGTGAGTAAGCTCATAGCAGTAAAATAATTTGCAAAATTCACAAATAATGCTTCAATTAAACTCAATTTGATTTTCACCGTCTACAGTTTCTTTGACTTCAGTTGGATTAATTCCTCCACTAATAGCTTCTTGTACAGCACGCTTATGTGGCATGGGTACCTAATCAAAAAGATCTTGTAAGTCCTTTTCCTTTAATTGAAACAAGACAGTATATGGAGACAAACGTGGCAAATGCCTATTGCATATACACCGATGGCTCCAAAATGAAAGAAGGCTCAGGATGCGGGATATACTCCAGATCACTGAACCTAAGAATAAAGTGGGGTATGGGCAAAAATGCCAGCGTAGTTCAGACAGAACTGACTGGTATCTCCATAGCCGCAAAAGAGATAACCCAAAAAGGTATAGCAGGGAAAACTATAATGATCTGCACAGAAAGCAGACAAGCGCTACTAACCTTGAACAGACCACGTGTCACATCAGGTTTAGTAATGGAGTGTCACGAGTCACTAACTCAAGCTTTGAATGGTAATACCATTATCCTGAGGTGGGTTAAAGGACACAATAGGAATAAAGGCAACCGCATTGCTGACCAATTATCTAGCAAGGCGGCAGGACTGAGACTCTTAGGACCTGGGGATCTTTTTGGTTGGTCAACTACAACAATCGCGGAAATTGTCAAATGTCACTTCCATACGCAAACCGTAAAAAGATGGGAAGAAGGGAAGGGATCTAAACTTGCCAGGGTAACACTAAGTAACCTTGAAGAGTCAACATCAAAGAAGTACTTGGGAATGACCAGGAAAAAACTACGTTTGGCAGTTAGTTTTTTAACTGGTCATTGTCAACTAAGCAAACACCTCCACACACTGGGGCTAGCAGACACACCTCTATGTAGAAAGTGTGAACGAGAAGACGAAACTGTAGAGCATGTCCTACGTGAATGCCCAGAGTTATCGTTAATACGAGAGTACGCGTTCGGCGAGTCCTGGCCCACACCTGCCCACATAAGAGAGATGTTTCCTGGTGACTTGTCCACCTTCCTAGAAATGGCAGGATGGACAATGAGCTAAGGGTGACAGCTCCCTGGGAGGATGCACAATGGGTCAATTGTGGCCTAAGTGCTGTGAAACTTAACTTGCCCTCCCTACTCTACAGATACAGATACAGTCCTTTTCCTTTTCTTCTGTAGGCTTAAGAGCACCCTGGTATTTGAGAGGAAGTTTTATACTATCTAAGTTAAAATTTATTACATCGTTTCTTTCGTCCCTTTTGGAGTATGACTGGATATTTGTAGGAATATCCGTGTTATATGCGATTTGAATTTTAAAGCCCATCTTAAAATCTTTTGAAAATTCGAATATTTCGGCATCGTTGAAGTTAGCTCCCAACATTTGAGATTTAGTTGCTGCTTTTTGAAGAATACTGAAATCCTTAACCATTTTCTCGTGACATTAACAACTTGGAATTGTTTTTTAGTGTGTGTAATGAAATGGATATAGTGTTCTTTAGAAAATACCTCAGAGTCCTTGATCTTTAATTTAATTAAACCAAAATCTCGATTACATCCCTTCATAGAATGCCCTGACATTAAAAAAACGTGCTTAATAAGATCAAAGCGATTTTCATGAATGTGGCGAATGTTAGACAAAACAACGTTTATGTTCTTATTTTGCCCGGCACAGTTATCACTACAAATTATAACTTTTCTCACATGATTATTAACAAAGTTCTCCAAGTAGTGACTAAGAAAACTGGCTATTTCGCACGATCCGCGTTTAGCGTTGGTTACATCTCATATATACATTATGGCTGCTCCTGTTTTAATGTTTAATGTAAATCAATACATACAACTTCAGTATTTTCATCCTGGTTGCTTTCACAGCTTTTCATCATATTCTGAGCAGCTTTCAGCTTTGCTAAATGAAGTTCAGTATCCAATTCAGTGATTCTGGAAGAATTCGGGTTGCTAGTCTTTAACCCATCAACTTTAATCTTAGAGCAGGTATTACAATCATCAACAGAAGAAGGCTGAACACCTATATTGAATTCGTTGATAAAGATATTTCAATAGTAGGACTCTATTATAGACTGTTCTTCAGGATGTGTGTTTCTTAGCCATTCCATATAAGCTCCATAAACTCCTGTAATTGACGAACCCGGTGGCATATATTTTGGAAAAGGACTTTTGGCTCTGCTATAGTGACTGGAAACGGTAACAAGTGAATCAATGTGATCTCTGTCCAAC
The DNA here is from genome assembly GCF_040954645.1 of Diabrotica undecimpunctata. NCBI lineage: Eukaryota > Metazoa > Arthropoda > Insecta > Coleoptera > Chrysomelidae > Diabrotica > Diabrotica undecimpunctata. The sequence continues at coordinate 10,869,317 of NC_092809.1, read as the reverse complement.
TACTTTCTATATCCAACCATTTTATTTCCTAGACTTAGCTTCCCTCTGTTATCAACCAGCACAGTTCCTGTGGTGGTCTGCTTGTCTAAAACAACGCGAACTCTTTTTTCGCATATACCATGGATGCTAATAAAAGCCTGACGACAAATATATTTTCTTTCTCCATTTATTGAAACACTGTATTTTATGATCCAAAGCTTGCGACTAGCTCTGTCAGTAATTAAAAACTTTTTACAATCATTCCAACTTACCACTTTTGAAAGGTATTGATTTTGATTATCGTAGTTGCCGACTTGCCAAAAGTTATTGAAAATCATATTGACATTGTTTATGCCCAACTTTTCAAAACACATTTTACGACACTTACATGGCAGTCCGAATGTGGGCGCAGATACAGATTTCTTTGTATTTCGTGAAACGTACGCTTCACCACAGTTTCGATTGGTTTTACACACGTTAACAAGCCATTGTTCCGTTTTCTTTTGCTTCCGCCTTGTTGTTTTTTCGGCTTTCATTTTGAAAATAACTCAGAAAAAAACAAAACAACTTTAAGGCTAATGTAAAGTCGGTTTTTTCTTGAAATACGAGTAATTAAAACTACAACAAGCACACTATGGTGGCAAAAACTCAAGAACAACGCATATATCTGAGACTATCTCTCACCAATCACAGAAACACTGGCGCGTTGATACGGTTACAGAGGAGAAGGTGGCGAACCTGTGAAAGCCTTTGGGTTCGCCCTTGCCTTTTAGAGGATTATGTAGTTCAGTTTCTGACTTGAATGGATTGGTGTATTCTTTCTTACATAATTTTAGGAATATCAAGGGCGAAACTTGCTTTTATAATATACACAAGCATTCTGGAAAGGTATCTGAGAAAGATGAGACTGTTTTTAAAACGTCCACTTTGCGAGTTCGCTCTTACTCTCCAAGCTCCTGATATGATTGATATTTTACAATAAATATTAAATTTTTAATAAATTGTGTTCACTTTTGGTTAGTATTTGATATTTCAGGAAGTGCGTGGTTTATAATAATATTTAAATGAATTTATCGGCATCTAGGCCGTCTAAACAAACAAAATTATAATACTCATATATATTTCGACACTAATTTTGTTCCATATGGCATCTTTAATTGTTTATACTAATTATTAATCGCTATTATTAATTCACAGCCTTAATTTTAATTTATTTTAATTTGCGTAATTGCTATTACGTAGACACTGTATATGGATACATATTTTATTGAGTATCAATTTATTATGCAATAAATTTTAAAGTATCAACTGTCTAAAGTTACCGAAATTATTATGATTGCAAGTAATCTGGCCTTCGAAATAATTATTATTTTTTATTCAAGTGATTATTAACTACTTTAAGAGGTGTTGGGAAAAAATTTCTCAATATATCTATGATTAATTGTTTTCAAAAGTAGTTTTTAATATTTACATAACTATAAAAGGATCCACATAAAGAAATATTGGGTGTTCTATTTAAATAGTCCAGTCGTCAGAGATTTGACCTCTGAATATTCATATCACACGAATTCATATACACGAATGTAAATCATACGAACAAGCTGAATTTTGCTGAGAAAATCAATTTTTGGACCCCAAAAAAGATGTAAAAAAGTTTACCACTTTTAACTCCGGGCTTCCCGTTAAAACTCCCTCGTAGGAGTTTATTCTTAAAATCTTGTTTAGTAATTAATATTTATAGTCCATTTATAGACATTGTTTGTAGCAAATTAAATTGTCTACAACTTTATTACTTTTAACCGTAAAATGGAAAATAAAAAAGTTATTAACAAAAATAACTAAAAATTTTGGAAGAAATTTTCTTTTGGGATTTATACCTTTTTTTCTTGTAATTTTACAATAAAATGACATCAGATCTATATCATAGAGGCTTTTTCATAGAATAATTTTTAATACAAATTTTTACTACAGCGCGAAAACCCGTTGAAAGGGCTTCAAAGGGTTTTTGCGCTGTAGTAAAAAGTAAAAATGGCGTGTACTCAAGAATCCGGCCAAATTCGGAGCGAAAATATAACTTTTTTTCATTTATCATCTTTCAGTCATTTTAGAATAAAAGAGCAATATTATAGAGAGCTTTTTATAGAGTAATTTTTAATGCAAATTTGTTAAATTTCCTGAATTTCTTTAGATTTTAGGTGAAATTCAAAAAAATTCAGGAAATTTAACAAATTTGCATTAAAAGTTACTCTATAAAAAGCTCCTTATAATATTGCTCTTTTATTATAAAATGGCTGAAAAATGATGAATGAAAAAAAGTTATAAGGCCCAAAAGAAAATTTATTCAACAATTTTTAGTTATTTTTGTTTATTACATTTTTTTGAATTTTACGAATAATTGAATACAAATAAAGTTTCAGAAAATTTAATTTCCTACAAATTATGTTTTATAAAATTTTCTATAGGGTTGCTAATTTAAGGGATACATCGCGAAAACCCTTTGCCCACAGTTTTCCATGATGGCGGCGGGGAATAAGTGTGGCGACCCCACAAACTTAATTGAACTCAAGCTTATACTAACCACCCCCACACAGCAAAAAATAAACTTGCGTCCTCTCAAAAATGCAACTTTTCAATGGACTAGTACTATTGGCATAGTATAGTAGAGTACACAGAATGATTACTATATTTAAAATGCCATTAATAAAATAAATTTTAATGTGTGTAATTAATATTATAATCAGTTAATTTGCCTTTAATAGAACAAAATCCAACATTCTTACTGAACATAAAATATAGAAAATTAAATCATTTACTTTCGGTCAGATAGCCAAGCGGACTAGGCGGCCGATTCTCATTCGCTTCACTTTCGAATTGTTCAGTGGTTCTGTGAGTTCGAGCCCCAGCTCGGTGTACAGAAAAATAAAAAAAGGCTAACGCAGCAGTTTAAAATTCTAGACGAATCTGCGGCTTAGACTAGAATATGCTGGTGTCTGATCGGCCTATGGTGGAGCAGTACGGCAAGAGATACGGGCTTGCTTCTCAGTGATACTCCTCCATAGATCCCTACCGGAAGGGCGTGGCGCCTAAATACCGGTGTATATATATAAATCATTTACTTTTCTAGTGATTTGAATAATTAAATTTTAAAGCCACTGCTTGAGGGCCACTGATCATCGCTTAATTACTTATCGGTCTTTATACATTGCTTTTAGTTTAGTTTTTTTTTGTTTAATATTTAAAAATTGTCTTTTTTCCAGTGTAGAAAGTATAATTATTTATTATGAAATTATCTATATATCTCGTACCACTAGGACTTTTATAACTTCGCAGAATAAAAACAATAGATTAATATCGCCAACTTGGGTGCTTTAATATGTGTGTCAGACATTGTAGTCGGCAGTTGATAAATTTAATGTAATAAAGGTATGTAACAGATTTATCGCTGTTGGCTTATCTTTTAGTATGCAATAAAATTCAAACATAGAATCTGATTCACTCCATTATCGTGACAATTTACTAATTGATTATACAGCTCTTAGTATTCACAGCGACTAATTGTCAAATATAATCATAGATAACAAAGTCGTACTATTAGAATCATTTTTTTTTCACGCGCCGTAAACACAACAGTTTTTTTTATATCCTAAATGCTAATCTTTAATGTTTTGTATGGGGCAGATTCTTTTGAACTTTTCTAAATTAAATCGTTTGAAACTCTTGAATATTTTTTAATCCATTTTTAGGTTGTGGTAAGGGCCTCAAATAATTAAAAACAATGTTTTTAAATTAAATAAGCCCAAACTAAAGTATCAGAAACTGATAGAACAAGGATAGGTGAATTCAAAAATAATTGTGTGTTTTTTGAACATTCAACCATCATTTTTCGTTTTTTTTTCAGTTTTAAATTGTTTATACGTTAAAAACGATCAACTTTAGAAAAAAAATACAATTAACCTTTTTTATTCAGAATGATCCAAAAAATGATAAAATATTAAAAACGATTGTTCACAAAAAAAAATATTAAAGCTATTTCACTAACGCAAAAACTAGTTCGTCTCTGTCTCGCTACAATAACGCACTGAAGAGAACTGCATGTTTTTAGCAATGCCTGATATCATTGTTTCGTTCGTAGATCGACGTCACTAAAATATTACGTCAGGTCCACGACATTAAAATTATCTTTTTTTCTAATTTCTACAATTGATATCCAAGGGTGGATACTGGTACATCCAAATATCCTTATGTGGATATTCTGGTATCACTATAAATTGTCATTTTTTTGGCACCCATAGGTGAATATCTCTTCTATTATACATCATAACTATCGTAAAAGGTATTTTCATTAAAAAGCTTTTGCTGGTATACAGCTACCTACCTCAAAAAATGATCTAGAACGGGTTGGAAAGCGGGGGGGAAAATGGGTTAATAGCGTTTTCGGTTATGTTTTTGATAATGAATATTCTGATAGTAACACTTCTGCCAAAATTTTTGTAAATAGCTTTGAGGCAGTACTTAAAAAATCCTAATAATTACCAAAGTAAATTTATTTTCTAAACATGCACTTTTTTTAACTACGTATGTTAAATATTTGATTAAGCCATTGAACATTATGTGAACAGCACCATAATTTTTATCATTTGACTTTGAGACTAGATGTTAATTTATGATGTCAATATTTATAATCACATTTATGAATCACACTGAACATTTTTTAAGGTCATCAGGCAGTTATTAACAACAGTAATAGTGGAAAGTTTTGAGCCGAGGGAGCGGCGATGCCTCAATACTTTCGTGATTTATCATATACTTGATATTTTATGGGATGGTAAAACGATTGGCTAATAGTAAATACACAAAAGAGTGATAAAAAAATTGTATACTTATATGTATAGCGTGGGTAGAAGTTTAATTCAATAATAGTTATTTATAAAATAACTTTCTATAATGTTTAATTATTTATTGATATATGCATAGTCGCTTTTAATACTTTCAGATAATTTTTTTAAATCAAATGACACCACAATGATGAAATTGGATATATCAAATATTATAAGAATTTTAAATTTAATGGTCCTGTTTTTAGATTGACATTTAAAGTTTATGGGTCATGTTAATCGTAATTCTGTGAATGTAGGCTAAAAACAATAATTATGCACCTCAACAAACTCCAAGAATGAAATCAGAATCCACGGTCCATGCCAGAATCAGACATTATTTGCCTTCCGGGTTTGATGCCATTGTTCCACCGCTAAGCGATAAAAAAATGGCAAATATTTCATTTTTTTTTCAGGGCAGTCTCTAATAATATTAATCCATTTTTTGCAGCTATGTTTTAGCATGTCTAATGCTCCTAAAAAGAATGGTTGTTCGAACTATGCAATTCCCAGATTTTCTGCACGATATGACAGCGTTATCTTAAGAAAATGACTTAATACGCAAGTTTTCTCTATTTCTGAAAGTAGTCGGTAATATAGTGTCAGTAAAGGTAACCAGATGCTGTCTCTCTTGTAGAATCTGGTCATAGATGGGCTGATAGGTAGACATAGGTAGCACCGATAGACATCATGTTTTGGGCTAAGCGAATGACCTGGTCATCTAAGTCTAAAATCTGGTGAGTGAAGTATAATAACCTTGGGAAATTAATTTTTTTAATCCCAATAAATTTACATTTTGTACCAACGATAGAATAAGTAAATGATTTGACAACTGACTACAAACACTTAAGGAAAAATCCACTGATTTATTCATTTTTATTCTAAACAATCTTATTAAACTAAAACTTTTATTTTTTTACGAAGGGATTGGTATTTACTACACTTTACTTCACTCCAATATCTGATAGGTAGGTTGTTAGGAACGAAGCGTTTCAGCCTGCGTCTGGCAATTGGATCAATCATTAATTCCGCTGCTAAGACGATTGGGTATCTGCGTAAACGTAGGGCATAGTTTTCGAAATAACTACTAATTCCAGCTTTAACCGTCATCATTCAGAGTTGTATTTTATAATTCCAGATCGCCATGATGGTTATCTTGTATATGCATCTAATTTTCCTGTGACAACGGTGATTTACGGTCTATAAGCGAGTACATTCTGCTGAGTGTGAGTCCAAGTTGCTTCCTTTTTTTTTGAAGATATGTTTTTTTTTCAACATAAAAATTAGCCTCAGAAGAAAAGTATTTGACCAATGCGTACTACCGGTCATGACCTATGGGGCGGAAACTATGACTCTAACCAAAAATACGGCTTCGAAATTAAGAGTGGCACAGAGACGAATGGAACAGTCTATACTGGGAGTAACGTTGAGGGACCGAATAAGAACCGAAGATCTGCGAAGAATGACGAATATTGCTGATGTTGTGGAATGCATAGCGGAACTAAAATGGAACTGGGCAGACGAGATGCACGATTCACGATGGACGAGCAAAATTACAAGGAGGCCAAGAGCAGACAAACGTAGTAGAGGAAGACCACCTACACATGACATCAGGCGTATCACCAAAAATTGGCAACAAACCGTAAAGAATTGAGACCTTTAAAGGATGCCTATGTCCAGTAGACGTTATAAATGAAGGCTGGATGATAATCATGATGATGATGTTTTTTACATGTACGTCTTTTTGTCCAGATGCATACCTAGGCATTTGGCGTCTTCTTTTTGGGGAAGTTGCTGATTGTTAAGGATTACTGGTGGACAGTTGTCTCTGCGGTTTGTGAACGTAACATGTACCGACTTACTTTCATTTACTTTGATAGGCCACTTTTTAGCCAATGCTGGATATCATTTATCATTATCTGGAGTCGATGTGAAGCGATAATTGGATTAGAGTGTGATCGGCGGTATTATCAGCATATATGGCTATGGTGGAGTTAACTACCGTTGGTAAGTCGTCAGTGTATAAAAGATACAGGAAGGGTTCGAGTACACTGCCCTGAGGAACTCCACCCTGGACTGGACGGAAGCTACAGTATTGTTCATACTGAGTAACGAAGAATTGTCGGCTTTGTAGGTAGGATTAGAGAATCAAGAACATTAACAGGTAGAAGTTTTCTGATTTTATGGAGGAAGCTAAGAAATGTCTAAAAATGACGCAGAACAATCCAGTTTGTCTTCAAGGTCTTAACTTATCCTTTTGTTACTCGATGTATTTGTTGGATGGTTTGCGTGTTGCGGTCTGGAACCGAATTGATGATTTAGTATTATCTAGAGATTTTTCAATATGAGTTCTAATTTTAGGAGCAAGAGCTTTTCAAGTAGTTTTTATGGAATTGACAACTAATCTATATGAGGTGGCACTATTCAGAGATTTCCCAGGCTTGGGGATGAATAACTTTCGCTAATTTCCACTGTGTCGGGAAGTGACCGTTCCTTAGAACAGAATTATAGATTTGTGTTAAAAACTTTGGTGAGTAAGTAATAATAAAAAGTATTGTAGTTGTAATGAGACCGTGACCAGGAGACTTCTTTCGGTTCATGTCAGTGTTAATGGTTTCTTTCAGTTGGTTGATTTTAACATTTGCAAGTGGCAAGTGGGAAACAAGGAAGTGACCTTGTTCTTTGTAAGATTTTCGTAAGTTTTTTTGTTAGCGATTTCATATTTAACGAGTGTTGTAATACATACTTTTTCTTTGATTAAGCTTAGATTGCCTAGTGCAGCTAGCTGAACTGAACGGATGAAGTGTTCTGGCAGATAAATAGGCTGCGTCGATTTGGGAACTAGTTTTTAGTGAGATATTCAGTTCCAGTTTTTCGTCTAAGATGATTTTAAATTGGTCCCAGTTAGTTAGGCAAACATTAAGAAATTTGCTTGGACGCACCAGCCAGACGGAAAAAAGAAAGAAGAGCCTGGTGGAAAGACAAATTCGTGCATACTATTGCGAAACAGAAAAAATGAATAGATAGATAGATAGATAGAAAAAAAAAACAAAACAGCATTTCATAAAATAGAACGATTGGTAGATTTAAAATTTGTCGTTTGACCTTGTAGACCTTTCCACACTGAGACCTGAAAGATTTGTTTTGTTCGAGATGGAATAATAATAATAATGTATAGCGGAACTAAAATGGAACTGGGCAGGTCATGTAGCGAGAATGCACGATCCACGATGGACGAGCAAAATTACAAATTGGAGACCAAGAGCACAAAATCGCAAAGAATGGAGAAGTTTAAAGATGCCCTATGTCCAGCAGTGGACGCTATAAATGAAGGCTGGATGATAATAATGATGATGTTTTTTACATGTACGTCTTTTTGTCCAAATGCATAGGTATTTGGCATCTTCTTTTTGCGGAAGTTCCTGATTGTTAAGGATTACTGGTGGACAGTTGTCTCTGCGGTTTGTGAGCTTAATATGTACCGACTTACTTTCATTTACTTTGATAGGCCACTTTTTAGCCAATGCTGGATATCATTTATCATTATCTGGAGTCGATGTTAAGCGATAATTGGATTAGGGTGTGATGTCCAAAACGGCGGTATTATCAGCATATATGGCTATGGTGGAGTACAGGAAGGGTCCGAGTACACTGCCCTGAGGAACTCCACCCTGGACTGGACGGAAGCTACAGTATTGTTCATACTGAGTAACGAAGAATTGTCGGTTTTGTAGGTAGGATTAGAGTATCAAGAACATTAACAGGTAGAAGTTTTCTGATTTTATGGAGGAAGCCTCCATTTTATGTCTAAAAATGCCACAGAACAATCCAGTTTTTCTTCAAGGTCTTGACTTATCTGTTTTGTTACTCGATGTATTTGTTTCACTTGGTGTGAAACCGAATCTAGAATTTTTTCAATATGAGTTTTCGTGCATACTATTGCGAAACAGAAAAAATTAATAGGTAGATAGATAGATAGAAAGAAAACCAAAACAGCATTTCATAAAATAGAACGATTGGTAGATTTAAAATTTGTCGTTTGACCTTGTAGACCTTTCCACACTGAGACCTGAAAGATTTGTCTTGTTCGAGACGGAATAATGATAATAACTAAGCTGCATGTGCAATGTTAAACACAAGATAGGTAAATGGAGACGAATGGGAAAGACCTATGTTCATAATTTGAATAGATAATGGGTTATAAATATATAAATTGCCCACCAGATAGGAAAAACCAGCACATACTGTAATTTTCGTACAGGAACAACTTAAACGGTGATGTCCGTTCATGTCGATCAGTCTCTTAGGAATATCATCAGCAACGCCTTCCTTTTAACATTTGTAAATATTAAAAAGATTCTTTCTATCTGTCACTTACTTTAGATAGATTTTTTTATGGAAAACTATTCCATGAATTATAAATTTCATTTATATCAATGATTACTTTTTTACATAAGCATAAAACCATTTTGATAAACATCAATTTTAATTTTTCTTTATTTCAAAACGACGGAAATGCTATCGAATAAACATTATTCTTTGAATTTAACTGGCGATTGGCCAACATTTTTAGTTAATAATACACCAACAGAGACACCAGCTTGCTGTTCAAATTTATGAAGCAGGAAATTTATCGCCTACATAGAAAAATGTAATAGGTACATTAATATTAAGCAATATTTCAAGATATGAAGCCTAATGTTCACAGCGTTATTATTACATCAGAGATAAATGTGTATGAATAGATGTCTTTAACTACAATTAATAATGACAAATTCCTTTGTCTATATTTATAAAACCAAAAAAAAATTGAAAAAAAAAGTTTAAACATTTCTAGTTTTGTTCTCAATAATAAGCTTTTCGAATAAAAGTATAGGTCAAGTTTTGATTGTTCTTAGGAAATTGCGTTGAAAGGCAAAAAAGAGCCATTAGGTCGATATTCGAATGAAGCCGCAATCATTAATATAGTGACTGAAATGTGTATATAACCTAGGAGCTGAAATTTTTTGTGTAACAATTTTTGTCATCTTCTTCTTGCATGACTGTTAGTTTTGCTTCTGTGATATCAAGGGTTTCAATTCAAAAAATAAACACAAAATTCAATATCCTGATTTACCTCTTGCTAAACGACCTGTATCTTATGGACCAGGAATCCCTGTTCCTCTACCTTTTATTCACACTATTCAACAGCAATCATTAGATGAAAGTTCAGACGAAAATACCGATGGAGACGAATTTAATCTAATCCTGAGATAGACCATCCTCAAAAGTTTATCCAAGCTGAACTAAATGATTTCAGTTAAAGACTTGGGTTTATCGAAGGATGCTGTACAAATCTTGGGATTACCACTGAAAGATACAAAACTTTTGGCTCCAGGTACCACATTTTCGTGGTATAAGCATCGTAAAAAAGAGTTCGCGGAATAGTTTTCTTAAGACGGCTCACTGGTGTATTGTTATAATATTCCTGAAGTAGTCATGAAACTGGGAGCTGGCAATTACGATTCCACATCATGACGATTATTTATTGATTCTTCTAAGAGAAGTCTGAAGGGTGTCTTGTTGCAAAATGGTAATACTTATGCTTCAGTGCCTGTTGCATTCGGTGGATCTCAAAGAAACATATGAGAATCTCGAGCTGTTGCTAAATAAAATAAAGTATAGCGAATATTGTTGGCAACTATGTGGAGATCTCAAAATAACATCCATGCTTTTGGGTCAGCAGTCTGGATGCACAAAGTATCCATGTTTTTTGTGCAAGTGGGATAGACGATCACGAAATATACATTATGTTAAGAAAAAGTGGCCACTCAGAGAAATATTTGTAGCGGGACAAAAAAATGTGCAACTTGATATATTAGTTGACCCAAAATTAGTTCTTTTGCCTCCTCTTCACATAAAGTTAGGATTGATGAAGCAGTTTGTCAAAGCTTTACATAAACAAGGTGATTGTTTTAAATATCTGTATGACAAATTTTCTGCACTTTCTGAAGCTAAACTTAAAGAAGGAATTTTTGTAGGCCCTAAAATTCGAACCTTAAAGTCGGACAGATTGTTCCAGAATACAATGACTCATGATGAATCTGAAGCATTGACTTCTTTCGTAGAAGTCATAGACGGTTTCCTTGGAAACAACAAGTCTCCGAACTATAAAGAGATTGTAGCCAACATGGTCGAAAATTATAAAAAATTGGGATGCAATATAAGCGTCAAACTTCGTTTTATGGATTCCCACGTTGACGATTTTCCTGAAAATCTTGGAGTTGTCAGCGAGGAGCAGGGAGAGAGATTCCATCAAGAAGAAGGAGAGACGTTACCAAGGAAAATGGGATATAAGAATGATGGCTGATTACTGCTTGACCTTGAAGAGAGACTTGATCACAAAAATCCATAAAAAGAACACTACAAAATGCAGTTTTCATGAAAAAAGAGAACGGCTTTAGTAAAAAAAAAAAATCAAATATTATCTAACGTAGGTTACACTGAATTCTTTTTTTTTAAGAACAACTCAATGTTCTCAATTTTTTTTAAGAACAACTCAGCTTCTAAGAAAAATTTTAAACACACTTTTCTTGAAAGCTTCACGTGCTGGAAAAAAACTAAGTACAGATTCGTGATCAGCACATTCCATTTACACCTATTAAACTTAAAACACTTTTTCATGAAAAAAAAATGTAGGCCTGTGTTTTTAATAAAAGTCCTGTCAATCTGTTCTGTCATATCGGGTATATGATAGAATAAAACATCCAGAGAAGTGCAACCTTCTATACTTCATAATATAAGGCAAGGTCGCCGGAAGAAAGATCAAAGAATAACTTCCTGGTTCCCGAGAGTGGTACCGCAGGATATCCGCTAATCTATTTCAATCTTCGCAAAATTATCATAGCCAATATAATGGTAAATGTTCAATATACTCCTTCTTCTTCTTTGGGTGCCGTGTCCGTATTCAGACGTTGGCCGTCATCGTGTTTACAATTTCCTGAAACCTTGCTCTGTCGGCTGCTGCGCGAAATAATTCTTCTACTGTGGAACCACACCATTGTCTAATATTACGCAGCCATGAAAGTTTCTTTCGACCAATCCATCTCTTTCCTTGTATTATAAGGCGAAGTAGATAGTATTTAGGTCCTCTAATTATATGGCCGAAGTATTCTGTTTTTCTCCTCTTTATGGAGTTTCTGAGCAGACGTTCTAAATTGATCATTTGAAGAACATCTTCATTGGAAGTGTGCGAAACCCACGATATCTTTAGGATTCGTCTATAGCACCACAATTCGAATGCTTGTAACTTGTTTAGCATTGTGGTTTTTAACGTCCATGTCTCACAACCATACAATAGAATGGACCACACATATCATTTCAGGCCCTTCTTACGAATATTCATCGACAGGTTTCTGTTGCATAAAACTGGTTTCCAGGTCATAAAAGCCTTACGTGATATTTCGATCCTGGTTATTATCTCTTCATCAGAGTCACAATTTACACTTAACCAGCTGCCAAGGTATTTGAAATGATTTACCCTTTCGATCTCCTCTCCATTAAGAGAAATCAGACCTTGATCTATATTGATCTTTCCAACTGCCATCCACTTTGTCTTTGAAATGTTGATTTTAAGGCCTCTCCGATAACTTGCTTCACTGACTAGATTTAGTAATGTTTGGAGATTTTGTAAATTTTCTGCAAGAATGGCTGTATCGTCAGCGTATCTAATATTATTGATTACTTCTCCACCTAGTCTTACTCCCTCTTGTCTGTCATCCAAAGCCTCCCTAAAGATTTCTTTAGAGTACAGATTAAAAAGAGTGGGTGACAAAACACAACCCTGCCGTACTCCACGTTTGATGGATATTTTTTCAGTCGGACTGTCTTCAATTTGGATAGAGGCTACTTGCTTGTAATATAAGTATTTCAGCAGTCTTATATCATAGTGGTCAAGTTCTGCTGCCCGTAGTACTCTGTCGAACGCCTTCTCGAAGTCGATGAAACAAACATAAAAATTCTTTCGGAATTCACAACTTTTTTGTAATAGAACGCGCATACAGAATAGTGCCTCTCTAGTTCCTAGACCGTTTCTATATACTCCAACATACTAGAAACAGATAAGATTGTTCACGGTAAATGGTTCGTCAGACAGATTATCTGGAAACTGGAACGTCTTTTCTGTTTTGTTAGTTTTAAATTCACAAAATTAGCATATTTTATCTTTTTAAAGTTTAGTTTAGTAATATAAACTTTAAAATATATATATTTCTTAATATAACACAGTTCAGGTATTCTAATAAATCACACTGTACCTTCTCACAGTTGTCGCTTTCAGTTGCAACAAAATTTAATTTCAAATGTGCGCCGAAGTATAAATGGTTTGTACAGGCGAAACAATACAAATCTTTGTATTCGTTGCCAAAGAAAATGTTCTACCTTATTTAACTCGCAAAATCTAACAGGTAGATGTTTAGATAATATGTTGCCAGACATTGTTGTGAACAAAAATACAAAGTAAACTGGTACGGCACACATTTTGATTTTTATTATGTATTTCTTTATGTTTGACAGCACGTTATAGAGTTTAAAATGCTAAATATGCAGTAAACCACAAGCGTGCGAAGATAACGTAAATAATTATTTACTAAATAATTCTAGTAAGTAATTGTTAACTGAAAAAATGATCTTACATCCCGATGCACTTTGATTATTATCGCAATGATTTGGTAATTAAAGTTATTCAAGTATCTACATTATGTTTGCAACGTAAAAATATTTATCGAAATTAAAAGTCGTATTTATTCATATTAATTAATAGTTACAATAATATGCTTTAGATGTAAATTCTCGTGAATATTTTTCTAAATCCGTCATTCTAATAGAATCTATTTGTAGTCGATGTGAGATTTCCTCACTAAATAATTTGACAATCACTTGTTTGTGTTGGAGGACAGATTGAACGCCAAATTTTTCCAACGATACTATAATTAGTGAGCGACACAAGGCTATAAATCTATTCAAACAAAAAACTTTTGTTTTCGGTGAGTGTTAGACACGCACAATCAAAAATAGTCTATGCGGAATGTGATCGCTATTACAAAAAATAAAAAAACATTTGTTCTAATAAATAACTAAATAAACGAGGTTAGTTTAAATAACAAAGAAACAAGAATATATTGAATGTACAGTATATTTTGAGAAGCATTTAAATATAGCTTTAATACTAGTATTTTGAAAATTTTTGTTATACCTCACAATAGAAAGCTAATATAAAGAAAAACACACAGGAAAGATATTAAAAGTTTTATATAAAAATATCGCATGTATCAATTACAAGCCATAAGAAGTGACAGGTCTTCAATGGGCTCGAATGTGCCACAGGCCACAGAAAATTCTCCAACGAGTAAACTAATATGATTTGGTCCTATTACACTTCTTCTTTTTCTTACTCAGCTTTTCCCTTTTCAGTGGTCGCTGTTCTTTACTCTTTGTCTCTACTCATTTCTGTCTATAGGGTGTTCTTCACCTAAACCTTTCTCTCTTAAGTCCTCTGCCATTCAGTCCTTTCATTTTCTCCACGGTTTTCCTCTACCTCTTCTTCTATCAATTTCTAACAGCGCTGTCCTTTGTCCCACCTAGTTTTCATCTTTGCGTCTGACATGATCAAACCATTCCAGTCTTTGTTATTGCTTTTTTGAGACTATATATACTAATCAAGTCGATTCTGATCCGGTACCTTCTATTCTTACCCAAGATTCACCGTAACATTTTCATTTCAGCTACCTGTACCTTCTTATCTTGAAGAATCTAATTTATACGCCACACTTCACTGCCGTACACCAACGCAAGTTTCACGACACTCTTATATGTCTTTCATTTCAGCCTTTCCGCGATTACATTGTCATTTGAAATCACCTTCTGGGTGTCCTTGGTGTTCTTCTTTAGAACAGAAAAAGAAAAAAATTAGTAAATTTCTAAAGTACTCTCGGTCCCAATTCACTACCTGGCTGCTATTGATTCCATTTCCAATCTCATTAAATCCCCTAGATATGTTTTGAGAAAAATTTGGGGTTCTAACGTCAGAGCTTAAATCGTTTTCAAATCGCCTTGCCACCCAAGAGAACAACTTGGGTTGTCTTGACTTCAACAACTTGACTCCAACAACATTCATACTCTCTCAGAAACAACTTCCGAACCAAGACCATCTAAACTAAAATTCCATTCCTTGGCGAAAACAAGGATTTCCCCAGATTGTAAACCAAGCTAATGGGAGTTTCAGTTTCGTTCTGTTCGGCATAACCTATTAGCAGCACCTAAACAATATAAATAAAACTAAAGTGATATTTAAAAATGATTGTGACTATACCAGCAGATGATCCCAAGTTTAAAGGAACTGTATTAATGTTGCATGAAAAACTTAATAATAATAAGAGGAGACTGATAGTGGCACTGATTCTTATAACTTTGGAACATGCATAACGTTGAAGATGAGTCTGTTGTTGAATGTTTCTTTTCTTTAAATAAATTTGTTCTAGTTATACGAGCTCTGTCCAACGTTTTAGGTTAGGTTAGGTTACTTACTTACTCCGCGGCGTTACAAACTTTCGAGGGTTTTAGCCGACTCGACAACATGCATCCACTGTTTTCTGTCTTGAGCAACCTCCATCCAATTCTCCACGCCCATAGTGCTTAGGTCTCCTGCTATATTATCTCGCCACCGGAGGCGAGGGCGTCCGCGTGGTCTCCATCCAGTTGGGACTTCCTCCCACACCAGTCTTACTGTTCGTTCGTCAGAATGTCTTCTGAGGTGTCCTGTCCATTGGAGTGTTCTGGAATTTATTTCTTTTATGATGTTGGCGTCTGGGTAGTAAAGTTCTTCGAGCTCTTTGTTAGTTCTTATCCTATATTGTCCTGATGCTTCATCCAGCACAGGACCAAAGATCTTCCTTAGGATTTTTCTTTCCCAAACACATAGTCTCTCTTCGTTTGCCTTTGTTATCGTCCACGTTTCGCTTCCATACGTACGTCTTGTTAGTTATTTCGATTTTATAAGGTTTTAGAGGGCAAAAAGACATCTGTTGCCGGCCTGGATCTTGTTGTTTATTTCTTGTGATCCGTTATTGTACTGTATTAGGTTAGGTTAGGTAATATATAATCCAAACAGCCATCCAATTATTAACATGATTGACATAAAAATGACTTTGAGTTATTTAAACCAAAAAACCTTTTGTATGCGTGTCTGTGCTTTTGTATTTTGAGGGATTATAATCACATTTGTTACCTTAAAATATGGCATACGACCGTGGTTATATTAATAATAAAATATAATAAATTTGGAATATAAATAGCGCCATAATTCGTTACCAGCATGGCATGTTTATCATTCAGATTTAGCGTAATTTAGATTTTGAAGTCGCCTAAAAAATTAACATTAATTAAGTACTTAAAAACACTCAATGAACATAAATTAAAAGTAAGTGAGCTTGTTAGTTAATGGTTGATAGCAGCTGCCGTTATATATTTCTGCTAATGGCCCACATTTTATACATTATAATAAATTCAGCCATTCCAGCCTTGTGCCCAGAATGAAGGCACTACTTTATTTTACACTAGGGTGTGCAATATGAAAGACAATGTATAATATTCTCGTATAGAGGTGTGTGCGGCTGCCGAATGATTTACTTTAAAGAACGTATGATTTAGAAACCGGTGCAATAAGTTGGATCTTTTGTTTTTATAAAATTAATTTTAAAACGTTAAAGTTGAAAGGGTAGCGGATAGACACTTTTCTACGATCACATTAGAGAATAGGTCTACTTCAAAGAAGCAATCCTGTCCACTGTCAATTCCTGACTAAGAGAAAACACGTCCCATGCCTTTATCCTTCCAAAATCTATTTACTGTTTTATATCCCTCCCTCATAAAGTGCAGCAGCAATCATGATTACCAACTCAAGATGCAGAGGAAATTATCCCGTATCGAATTCATTACCAGAGCAGTTTAAATGATTGTGGTACTGCGATTGGGAAGGCAACCAGAAACCACCTTATTATTATTCTAGAGTTCCTTCATATTGGCACAAACATATGAAAAACAGGTATACTGATCATGTGACACTGATGGTTTTCGGACTCAGACAAGCACACAGAGCCTCCCATAGAAGAGAACCGATAAATATCGTATAGAAGACCACGACTTTAACCAGGCACTTAATATAGAGGAAGAAGAAGAAAAGCTGGAAGACGAAAGAGATGAGGTAAAGGGAGCAGACGAGAGGGAAGAGGAACCACCAACGATTATTGAAGTTAAAGATGCAGTTAAATAACTAGCCAGAAACAAATCACCCGGAATATATAATCTCCCAGCTGAACTATGTAAAGAAGGTGGCCATAATACCATAATAGCATTACAGCAGCTTATAAAAGAAATATGGACACATAAATCCCTCCAAAATGATTCCTCCTAAGTGCCTTCTCTGTTGAGGTTGGCGATCAATATGGCAAATTTCTCTCTGTTCTGGGCTTGATGAATTAATTCATTTCCTTTTGTGTGGGTCCAATCTCTGATGTTTCGTAGCTAAGATTTTTTCTTTCGTCCTATGCCCCTTTTACCTTCAATCTTGCCTTCTAATATTACCTGGAGCTGCTCAAATTCCCTATGGCGCATTATGTGTCCTAGATATGACGTCTTTCTAATTTTGATAGTAGTGACCAGATGAGGGCGTGTGTTCATTGCTCTCAGTACTTCTTCATTCGTAGTTCTGCTGGTCCAGCTTATTCTTAGCATTCGGCGGTACATCCACATTTCAAATGAATTTAATTTATTGACGTCATACTGTGTTTGGGAAAGTATATACTATTTCTTTTCATATTTTTACTATTAATATTTCTGTTACGGTACTGTAATGTGATCTAATATAATGCTATGTATCCTAACGACTTTGGTAAATATATTGCTTCCTGTAAAAACTGGTTGTCTCATGTATTATGTTATAAGTGCGGAGAATTTGACTTCCTTTGTATTCTGTGTCACAAATATGCACACAAGTGTACGGTTTCGTATTACGATCTCAATTACAATACAATAGGGTGATTTATTGATGTACCCTCTTCTACCCAACGGCCAAAAGATTCTTTTCTGACCTGCAATCTCAAAACACTTCATCCCCAGACAGCGAACGAGACAGACCTAGTGCGTGATAGGTTCTTCGCCATCGAGCGTCGGCCGGCGCCCCGACGCGGAACCAACGAGATTTCCTGGGCTACGATTCCAATTATTCAAAGGGTTAGCGGCCGAGAAAACTGAAGCTATGATTCTCAAGGGTCCGAGGGCCAGAGACCATATAGTTTTTTGTCCTGGAGGGAGAAAGGATCGTACATGCCAAAAAAGTGAAGTACTTGGGAGTAGTCCTAGATACGAGGCGAACTTTTGGCGAGCACGTGAAATATGTCGTTAGCAAGGCAGAGGTGAGGACTGCGGCGCTGACAAGGATTATGCCCAATGTGGGGGGTCCGGGAACCGCCAAAAGGAGAATTCTAATGGAAGTGGTCCACTCTACTATACTTTACGCGGCACCGGTATGGCAACAAGTGCTTAACATCAAGAAATATAGACGAATGCTAGAGAACGCCCAAAGGAAAGCACTACTAAGGGTAGCACGTGCATACAGAACAACATCAACGGTGGCCATACAAGTGATCGCGGGTGTGTTACCCATCCACTTGATGGTGAAAGAAAGGGCAGAAACCTACGGGAAGGATGAGCAGGAGAAAATAATAGCCAGGAATAGGAGCATAACGGAATGGCAGGAAGAATGGACAAATGAGCATAGAGCGGCCTGGACGAGGGTATTAATTCCAAATATCGCAGACTGGATGAAGTGCGGGGACAGAGACACCAATTACTTTTTCACCCAGTTCCTAACAGGGCACGGCTCCTTCAGGGCCTATCTAGAAAGGATAGGGAAGGTTGCGGATGGAAATTGCACAGACTGTGGAGTGGCTGACACGGCCGAGCACTGTGTATTCGAGTGCAGAAGATTTGATGAGGACAGAAACGAATTGTACAGAAAGCTAGGTAGGGTAAGTACAAATACCATAATGCAGGTAGCAATGAGAGGAGAGACTGAGTACAAGGCAATATTGGAGGCAGTAACTCAAATTGTCAGAAAAAAGGAGATATTGGAGAGGAATCTACAGCAAAGGTAGGTAAGAGAGTGAGAGAGAGGGCGAAAGAGAGAGAGAGAGAGAGAGAGAGGGGATGGGCTATTCATGCGATGCACCGGTCTGAAGAGGACCTACCGCATGAGTAGCCTGTATAAAAGGGGGTGGACTTTAGTTGGCAGGCAGGGAGCTATGGGTGTATCTGTGAGCACGACTCCTCTGGGGGGACTGCGTGCGGATGGATCCTTCCACCCTGAATCCAACTCACGCCAGGTCATCCTTAACGGGGACACGGCCTGGTACGGTCTTTAGAAGATTTACCACCAAAAAAAAAAAAAAAAAAAAAAAAAAAAAAAAAAAAAAAAAAAAAAAAAAAAAAAAAAAAAATTCAAAGGGTAAGTCTATATTCTTTGTACAGACAACAATAATGAGTAAGACCAGTTAATTTCTTTAATTTCTTAATTTATTGACAGTTATATTTGCTATTTTTCGCTAATTGATCTACAAACAAATTATTTTATTTTTTCGTTATTATTATTTATCGAATATCATTTAACCAGCGACCTCATTAAGTTTTATACAAAACATACTGTTTTAATGTCCAGGTCTCGCAGCCATATAGTAATAGAGACTACACATAACACTTTAGTGTTCTCAATCTTAATGAGACTGTTAACTTGGGGTTACAGAGCATTTTACGCATATTCATGAAACCAGATCTTGCTATTTCAATCGTCTTCTAATTTCTTTTGAGTGGTCTAGTTGACTATTTAGTTCTCTGCCCAGGTATAGGAAGCTTTGGGAACTCTGAAGGGTGATATCATTTATTTGTATGTTAGGTGTAACTTGTGCATGGGGGTTTTTGTGAAATACCAGAATTTTGGTTTTGGAAAAGTTAATGTCCAAGCCCAGCCTGTGACTTTTTTTTGATAATATGTTATCAATATTTTTAGTTGGTTGGAATAAATCATCAATGATTGGAATATTGGAATAATTTGCACCATACACAAAAAAGGAGATATCTTTAAATGCTCTAACCACAGAGGAATTACACTTCTAAATGGAGCGTATAAAATATTTTCCACAGTACTATGTCACCGTATAGCAACATATGCAGAACGGATAATAGGAAAATACTACGCTGGTTTCAGAGGTGATAAATTGACAATTCATCAGATTGCAACCCTGAAACAAATTTTGGAAAAAATGGAATATGGCATTGATACTCATCACATATTTATAGACTACAACGCAGCCTACGACTCTGTTAACAGAAGAGAAATGTTCACAGCAATGAAAGAGCTAGGAATACCAAATCAGTTGGTAAATTTAACAAAACTAACTTCAATTCAGTGGGAACAGCCTGAACCTTTTAAAACAAATAACGGACTGCGCCAGGGAGACCCTCTCTCCTGTATACTGTTCAATCTGGCTCTGGAAAAAGTGATGCATATGTCACAAATCACAACCACTGGTTCAATATATAATAAATCAGTGTAAATCTTGGCCTATGCTTATGATATTAATATTATTGGGAGAACGGAAAACGCTGTAAGAGAGGCGTATGTAGTATTAATAGAATCAGCTACAAATAGGTTTAATAATAAACACCAACAAAACGAAGTATATGAAAATAAGCACGCAGCCACAAACCCTACAACCACTTGTTATAATTAATACTGTTATAATTAATCTCTGTTGGTGATGATATTTCCATCTTAATCCCATATAAAATAATATTGAAAAGCATATACAAAAAACTAGAGCTTACAATGATATTTAAACGTTAATTAAACAATTTGTAGCATATATACATTGCACATGTAATGGATAACTATAATTTTCCATCTTCTATAGACACTGACTAAATATAGCATTAAAATTAAAAAAATTTCCAAACGTTATAAACATACTCTACAAATGTACAAAAAAAATGAATCATATGTATAAATGGAGAAAACCTAACTGTATATTCGGTACACAATAAAAGTTAAAGGAATGTTCTACAAAGTTTCTAAATCAAAACCTTTTACCGGCTTTTAGTCAACAAGGCCGTGCGCGAAACGGATTCAATGTTTACATAAAACCTCTCATAATACCATTTAATCTACTGCTAAAACATAACAGCAGAAATATAATTCCAAATTTAGCGAATTCATAACATACTATAACATCTACGATTATGTTCATACGCAATACAGAGTGGCCTCTATAATTTTTAGTGTAACATGTAGTAGAAATGGAACATGAAAACAAAATTAATTATACCACGAGAAAAATGATATGAACATATTATGAAAATATTAGTTATATTTTTAATATCACATATAAAAAATGTGATCTTACCTTGTCACAAGCGATTAAATCTTCTAAAAACTCTGGCCGATAAAGAAGGGGGTGCGGATCACCAAACACTTTTGATGTTATACAGAATATGAATTAGATCAAAATTAGATTATGTACCTACTGTGTATTCTACAGCCACTAAAACACTGCTAAAAAACTTGACAGTATTTACAATCTCTCTTTACGTATAATATCTGGAACTTTTCGTACAACACCAATCGAAATTATTTATTGTGAAGTTGATGAACCGTCCTTAGAAGACAGAAGACTTTATTTAAGTGTAGCATACGCCGCAAAAATCTGGTCTACCCAAAAAACCTATGCCCTATTCAAAATTGTTTTACAGAAAAGTTCCCAAATCTCTTTATAAATAATCCAAGAACGGCCAAAACCTTCTACGCAAGGATTAAAAGTCACTTAAATCAATTAAAGTGCACGTTCACAGAATGATTTCCCTCCCAATAGTCCTCAATTCCTCCATGGCAAATAAAGAACCCTCAGTGCCTAACCCGCCTCATTTCAAATAAATCTCACATGTGACCATATCTTGAAGAGAATTTGACAGTGCATAAACACAGTTTGAAACTATCGACGCACAAAACTGAGGCTTATTACTAGTAGAAAACAGGTGGCAACCGTAACACTGAGCATTGGAAAACATAAAATCACATCACAACCATTCCTTCGGTACTTGGGGTGCTGATTGATGCCAGACTCAGCTTGGAGTAACAAGTGGAGCATGTCAGTGCTAAAGCGTCAATAGTAAGAGCAGTCTTGTCGCGGCTAATGCCGAATTTAGGTGGCCCAAAACAAAACAGGGGGGCATTATTGTCGTCAGAGGTGGAGAGAACGCAAAAAATAGCATGAGTCGACGGAAATTACAGTGGGATTCCGCAATAACCGTCAGGTTGACGCATTGTCTTATCCCACAGGTGAATGTTTGCTTGAACCGCAAATATAATGAGGTCAACTACTATCTGACACACATGCATATGCTCTCAGGACATGGCTGCTTTCGAGCATATCTTTATCACTTTAACCATGACGGTTCTCTTGTCTCGAAGTCAGTGAAGACGCGAAACACATGTTCTTCGTGTGTCTCCATTTCAACTTGCTGCAGTAATCAATACTCTGAAAGCAGTTAATAAACAGAAAAATCCACCAGATACCATAGGAGCAGAAAAGCTTTCATCGAAGGCAGCTTGGGATGCAGTCAGCACATTCCCGATGAAAGTCCTTCAGGATCTTTGCTGCATTGAAAGGAGAAGAGCTAAAAATAGAGACGGTTAGAAGGAGAAAAGCATTGACTTCAACAACATGAAGGAAGAGCAGTAGCTAGATCGTACCCCGTGAAGTAATGCCTTGAGTAAGTTCCGCGGGGAAACAGAGGCAGAAGAAGGGAAAGAGTTTTAGTCGGTATTGTAACATACGAGTCCGATATACCAGGCAATATATTATCTAGTCATGATTATACCTAAAAGTATTTCCAAACCCAACTTCAAAAACAAAAACACACACACTCACACAAACACACGTTAATTAAAGTAAATATTAGAAGAAATAAGGAATACAATAACATACTAGCAAACGAATGGGAAAGATACTAACGGAACTGTTTAAAGGAAAGGAAAATAATAATCAACACAATAACGTACCTAAATTAAAACACGAAATAGAAATCAGTAATCAGGAAGTAGAGATAGCCATAAATTCACTCAAAAATAGAAAGTCACCAGGACCAGACGGAATAACCAACGAGCTTCTAAAACACGGAGGAAAAAGTATAACCCTAGAGATGAAAAAACTTATACAAAAACTAATATTGCAGTGCAACATACCAGACGCATGGAAAAACAGCATAATGATACCAATGTTCAAGAAAGGAGATAAAGAAGACCCCAACAATTATAGAGGTATAAATCTACTGAACACAGCACTGAAGCTTACCACAAAAGTCCTAACCAAAAAATCAATAAACTAACAACTTTATCAGATGAACAACAAGGATTCAGATCCGGAAGATCCTGCGTAGACGCCGTATTTGTACTAAGACAAATCACAGAAAAGGCCATTGAGTACAATAAACCAGCATATCTATGTTTTATAGACCTGACAAAGGCTTTCGATCGTATCCAAGTCGAAGATGTCTTTCACCTACTGTATAAAAGAAACATACCAATCAATATTATACAAACCATCGAAAACATCTACTTACATAATCAAATACAGGCAAAGAGACATGGAAAACTAACACAGTGTATACCATACAGCGGAGTCGGACAGGGTGACTCGTTAAGCCCACTTTTCTTTAATATAATAATGGACGAAATAATACAAGCAGTACGTAAAGGTTATGGTGACAGAAGTGGGAAGAAACAAATCCAAATATTATGTTATGCAGACGATGCCGCATTAATCGCCAAGACAGAAGACGAGCTCCAATAACATATATCTTCAATACAACAGCCAAGAAATAAAATATGATAATATCATCAGAAAAAACCAAATATATGACAACATCTACATCCCACTACGATGTAAAATCGAAGTTGATGGAAAAATAATAAAGCATGAAGCAAGGTTTAGATATCTGCGAATAGATATAACTGGTTATGGAGATGTTGAAGAAGAAGTACGACAACAAAGCTTAAAAGAAAGCAAAGCGGAGGGATCTCTTAATAACACATTCTGGAAGAACAAACACCTAAGACAAGACACAAAAACAAGAATCTATAAGGCAGCAATTAGACCTATATTAATATAGACGGCGGAGACAAGACCTGGTACATCTAAAACGAGACGACTACTAGAAAGAACAGAGATGAAAATAGTCCGACGAATATCAGGGAAAAGTCTGTTGGATATGGAGAAAAGCGAAAACATAAGAAGAGCATGCAATATAGAAGACATAAATGGATGGGTGAAAAAACGGAAACAGGAGTGGAACGAAGACATAAGTAGAATGGCAGAGGATAGGATAGTACGAATAGCACGAGATATGTCACCAAATGAACGAAGAAGTATTGGCAGACCAAGAAAAAGATGGTGCGATAATTTAAACAATTTATTAGGCAAATATTGAACAAGAAACGGGCTTTAAAGCCTACATACAAGAAGGAAGAAAAAGAAGAAGAATGAGAAGAAATAATTAATAAAATACTTAAGAAATAAAAGAAACATATATGTCGAGAAACGGAACACATAAGAAATTGTTGGACAGCTAAAAAAAAAGAAAACAACGAACACTTGTTGACTGGAGTGACCGACAAAACTAAAAATGAATTTATTAGAGGTTGTCTCGGAGTAGCACCAATTGATACCTAATTGAGGCACCAGTAGTTGACAATAATTATACAATTACTTCAGATAACCTCTTACATTAATTTTAATTGTAATTTAAAACTAATATGACAACTTTAAGACACCTAGGTACTAATATTTTACTAGCTTAATTAATTCTAACCAAACAAATTACATCAAATCCATCCTGTACCTGCCTGTAACATATACTTATATGTAGAAGATAGACAGGGAAAGATTAGGAGAGAGCGGAATATCAGATATCAAAATAAGCCGATTAATTTCAATATCCCACTTCTTAGCTTTTGAATTCCACTTCTGATATTTGAATATGCCTCTATCAATGCTAAAATATTCACCTGGTGAACTTTAATAAACTAAGACTTCGAGAGAGATGCTGAGGCGGTTTTATTTAACCTTGTTATCAAGTAATCTTAAGGTTAGGAATTGTGGAATAGTACGGGGTAATATTAACTGAAAATGCAGTTTAAAGTTATGAGCAAAACAGATATTACTTATTTGGAAACTTACTTAATTACGTAAATTTATTATTTATATTATTTTGTATTGGTTTTTAAAGTAATTGGTTTGGTCTGGAAAATATAGACTAGAAATGGAAAATATAGACTAGAAATGAAAAAACTTATTGTACCAGTTTTGTTAGAGCACTTTTATGATAAATTATTATCAAGGTTTATTGGGCCATGTTCTAAAATCAATTCTTCCTAACGTCTGCAGTTACGATAGATAGTATTGAAAAAGTTGCACCGTCGTAACAATCTTAAATCACACTAATATTTTAATATTGGATTCTACAATTGGATTCTATTGGACTCTTTGGATTATACAATTTGTGGCATTTTGGTACAACTTTGATCTCTCGCCAGGTTATAGAATGTTGCTATAGATTAAAACGATTGAATCTTTTCAAGTTTACAACGACTTCAGTTGGGTAAAACATTATCTAATCCTTCTCTTCCATACATTCATAAAAAGTTAATATTAAAATCATTATAGAAATTTTCTCCATGAATTGTTTAGAGGACTCGTTAAAAATGCCTTCAACTGTATAATCAGAATCTTTAAGTAATAACTCTTCTTCTTCTTCCTTTTTTATGTAGGCTTTAAAGACTGTTTCTTCTTCAATATTAGCCTAATAAATTGTTAAAATTACCGCACTATCTTTTTTTTGGTTTGCCAATACTTCTTCGACCATTTGGTGACTTATCTCGTGCTATTCGTACTATCCTATCCTCTGCCATTCTACTAATGTGTTCGTTCCACTCCTGTTTCCGTTTTGTCACCCATCCATTTATGTCTTCTATATTGCATGCTCTTCCTATGTTTTTGCTGCTCTCCCTATCCAACAGACTTTTCCCTGATATTCGTCGGAGTATTTTCATCTTTGTTGTTTCTAGTAGTAGTATCGTTTTAGATGTATCAGGTCTTGTCTCCGCCGTGTATGTTAATATAGGTCTAATTGCCGCATTATAGATTCTTGTTTTTGTGTCTTGTCTTAGGTGTTTGTTCTTCCAGATTGTGTCATTAAGAGATCCCGCCGCTTTACTTGCTTTTAAGCTTTGTTGTCGTACTTCTTCTCAACATCTCCGTAACAGGTTATATCTTTTCCCAGATATCTAAACCTTGCTTTCTGCTTTATTATTTTCCTATCAATTTCGATTTTACATCGTAGTGGGTATTTAGATGTTGTCATACATTTGATTTTTTCTGCTGATATTATCATATTGTATTTCTTGGCTGTTGTATTAAAGATATGTGTTAATCTTTGGAGCTCGTCTTCTGTCTCGGCGATTATTGCGGCGTCGTCTGCAGAACATAATATTTTGATTTCTTGTTCTCCATTCTGAGATTTGCGTGCACAAGGGCACATCGGTTTTAAGGGCTAAACATTGCAAGACAAGCTATCTGCGAGATAACAAAGACGTGTATTTGAGATAAGAATCAGAGAAGAGACGGGTTCCATATGCCAGACACTTCGCTGCGGTCTGATGAGATCGTCGAGTTTTGTCTACCAAACGACAGACACGTGCGTTTGGGTTGAGGGTTGTGCATCCTACCACACACTTTGCTTGGGTCTTATGACCGAGACAGTCGTTAAATGCAGTAAGATTGCATTATCAACTTTTTGTGGTTCCTGTACGTCGCTGAAGACGTCGTTGGCGATAGCGGTTGGTGCTATCATTTCATGAGGTAAGGTACAATACATAATTTATCTTGTTGCTGCATATATCAAGTACGTTTACTTGGTATATAGATGTCACATTTGTTTAGAACTTTATATCAGTTGTGCCGTGATCGCGATTGAACATTTTGCATTTGTTTTTTTTTATTGACTGTATATTTGTATTTTGTTAACACCGATTTTATTTCTTGTGTGTTTTGTATTAATAATTGTATTAATTATTTGTATGCACCGCATTATTAATTTGTTTTTATACCATGTAGTTTTTTTTAAATCGGCATTTTTTTGTTTGTCTTTTAGTTGTTAAATACTTCGTCGCTTTTTTTGAGCCATCAGTTTGTTCTATCCTTAAAATGGTTATCTTTTGGTGTGTCGTTTTGTATTGACTAATATTTAAGTTTGTATATATTCTTCTTTAGTTGTAATTGTATGTTTGGTTCTGTATATTTATGTATAATTTCACTTATTTTTAAAATAGAGTTTTATATAGTCCTCTGGCTTTCATTTTTTTTTATTTCAGTATACATACCCAATGCGAAAGGGAGAAACCAGCGAGTTCAAGATTGAACATAATATCTTCTCTTCTCTTTCTGATGACCCCAATTGTTATATTGAGGTCATCGTATGTGCAGAAAGCAACACTTATATTATTTCGGCCATTATTATATTAACGAGGAGTGGGCTTAACGAGTCACCCTATCTGATTCCGCTTTGTATTGGTGTACACTGTGTTACTTTTCTATTTATCTTTGCCTGTATTCGATTATGTAAGTAGATATTTTCGATGGTTTGTATAATATTGATTGGTATGTTTCTTTTATACAGTAGATGTAAGACATCTTCGACTTGGATACGATCGAAAGCCTTTGTCAGGTCTATAAAACATAGATATGCTGGTTTACTGTACTCGATGGCCTTTTCTATGATTTGTCTTAGTACAGATACGGCGTCTACGCACGATCTTCCGGATCTGAATCCTTGTTCATCTGATAATACAGTCGTAATATTATATAGTTCACCTGTAAGTGTGAGCTCACGTAATTTGAAAATCCATAATAAAACAAATACATATAGGAATAACTAGAAAGAAAACTAATCCCAATATTTAAAGTACCGATTTAGTCTCCCCTGACCTTGTATAATGGGTTAGTCATGCTTTTGTTAACTACAATTATTCAACAATATTGAACTTAACATATTCTCACAGTCATTGCGTAATCATTTTCTAACCATAAAGATTTGTACTTGTAAGCATATAATTGCATCTATAAAATTGTGTACACTTACAAATTAAGCGAAATATTTTTACTTCACGGTTATGATGAATATCGCATGTACTGCGTAATATTGTAACTGATAGAATATTGTTGTGGTACGGTAATAAAGCTATCTCCTTTGATACGATAAGGAATTGTTTTACAAAGCTATTATTAGTATTTTGTTATTAATCTTTATATGCACTTTAATTGCAAGGTAGTAGAATAGTTTTCTATTTTACAAAAAAAATTATTCCTATCCAAATAATTTGAATCGATAAACTTTTAAAAACAGCGTTTATTGCAATAAAATTTTTGTGAATATCTTATTTTCTTTTTACTCCAGTAAACGAAACATTTAAAAATCGACAAATTACTAAGTTTGGGGAGGGGATCTTGCGTCTCGGGACAACCAGTGTGAAGCCAAGACTACAAGCGTTTATAGCCAATGCCAACCGGAGGCATCTAAACATTCCGTATATGTATTTAGCACCTATAAAGGACTTTTCTGTTGGTCCTTTGCGGTACGCGGCCATTTTTCAACCAATAGGCGGCGAGGCAACCAATTTCGATTTCTATATAAACAAACCGTTTTCAAATATACAAATGAAAAATATATTTTTCTATAGATTTTTTCTTGTGGCATTCTGTATTTTTAAGGAGAATGTGGAAAATAAGCCGCATATCTTCGGCTCTATGCAATAGTGGCTTAACTCAAAAATTTACAAAATTTAGTTAACATCACCAGAGGTCTTGAAAAAGCCTTATTTAAGACCTGCAAACTGGCACAATCATAATAGCAACAATGTCCGCTAGACGTCACTAGTGTCCCTATGACATGTTGTCGGTTGAGATAAATTGTTTCTTGCAGTACTGGCCCTTTTTAGTAGTGCAGTGGAAGTCGAACCGTGTCGATATCAAGTTTCTATTTAATACCGGCACTTTTGAATTATGCCACTATAGCAGACAATTTTAGATATTTTCACAGCGAGAATTTTTGAGTTGTCACTCATGCATTCTTTTCTCCCAAAAAAGATCAATTTCAGTATTGTGAAAAACACAAAAATTCGCGCAGTGAAGAAAAAATAGCCCTAGAAGATGCTTATAACCATCATAAGGAGAAAAACTTAAGCGGGAAGCTAAAGAGAATGTAACTAACTTACAAAAACTTCCTTGTTTTGACCTCTAAGGTGCTCTACCTAAGGAGACGTTTCCGCTTTCTGTTATAAATTTAAGCTGTCTATATATCATTTCTCTATGTGAACTTCAGAAAAAGGGATTGGGAAATGTGCACAGCTATGTTTGTCATGAAGGAGAAGGCATTAAAGTTGCCATACAAATTGGTTCGTGCCTGCTGATGTATTTGGAACAAATATCTATAAAAACCGATTTTGACATTTGAAATTCATATTTTACTCAAACAATTGTGGTGGCCAAGGAAAAAACCTAGGCCTAATTTTAATGTATTAGTACGCTGTAACTCAATTTAAAATTTCTTCTGTAACTCATCGCTATTTAGTTGTCGGCCATATTCAAATGAGGGTGACAGCTGCCACTCTTTAATAGAAAGAAATATCACTAAAGCTTTAAAAGGAGGGCCTATTTATTTACCGACTCATTCTTCTTCTTCTTCTGGTTCCTATCCGTTTCGGATGTTGGAAATCATATTGGCAATCATGACCTTGCTCGCTGCGGCTCGAAACAGCTCCGTTGAGGTTTTCTTAAACCATGTTCTTAAATTCCGCAGCCATGATATTCTCCTTCTACCGGGTCCTCGCTTACCTTTGATTTTACCTTGCAATATAGACTGCAGCAGGGAGTAACGGTGCTGATTTCTCATAACGTGTCCCAGATATTGCAATTTTATGCGTTTGATCGTAAACACAATCTCTGGTTCCTTCTTCAATTTTTTCTAGAACTTCCTTGTTCGTGATCCTTGCTGTGCATGATATTCTCAGCATTCTTCTATAAAGCCACATCTCAAATGCTTCAAGTCTTTTAATAGTGGTGTCTGTAAGCGTCCATGCCTCCGCCCCGTACAACAACACAGAGAAAACATAGCATCTCAAATGTCTCATTTTTGTATCTAGGGATATGTTGTGACTTTTGAAGATGGCGCTCATTTTGATAAAGACCGTTCTTGCCTTTCCTATGCGGCACTTTATTTCCTGTACATTGCTCCACTGTTCGTTTATAATAGTTCCCAGGTAGCAATAATGTTTTACTCGCTCTATCTGCGTCCCATTAATGTATAGATGAGCCCCATTTATATTCTCCTTGCTGATAATCATTTGTTTCGTTTTGTGGGTATTAATGTTTAGTCCGTACTGTTGACTGTACTCGTTTATTCTGTCCATTAGCCTCTGAAGTCCCTCTAAACTATCTGCTATCACCATGGTGTCGTCGGCATATCTAACATTGTTTACTCTTTCACTATTTAGAAGGATGCCTTCGTCTATTCCGTAAAGGGCCTCGTTAAAAATTTTCTCTGAGTACATATTAAATATCAACGGCGATAGGATACATCCCTGTCTAACTCCACGTAGTATTTTTATGTGATCTGTTTCTTCTCCGTTAATTTTCATGTATGCGGTCTGATTCCAGTAGAGTTCTGAAATTATTCTGAGGTCTTTGTCATCTAGGTCTGCTTCTTTTAAAATGTTTATCATCTTTTGATGTTGAACTCTGTCAAATGCCGTTTCATAGTCAATCAAGCACGCGTATACGTCGCAGTTAACGTCCCTGCATCTTTGAATCAGTACCTGTACTCCGAAAAGTGCCTCTCTGGTACCCACTGCGTTAATGAAGCCGAACTGTCTGTCCGATATTTGTTCCTCGCACTTCTTATAAATTCTTCCATGGATGACTCTAAGAAACAGTTTCAACATGTGGCTCATTAGGCTGATTGTTCGATATTCTTCGCACTTTTTAGCCCCCTGTTTTTTAGGTATCGCTATGAATTCCGATTCTAGCCATTTATCAGGGATGATTCCTGTATTGTATATTTTATTAAAGACAGCCGTGATTCAATTTATTCCTTCTTCCTCCAAGAGTTTTAAGAATTCAGCTTCGATATTATCAGGCCCTACAGCTTTCCTGCTTTTCATCCGTTTTATTGCTTCTTCTACCTCGGATTTAAGTATGTCCGGACCCGTCATCCTCTCTGAAAATGGATGCCTATAATCCGTTCTTTGATCTTGAAAAAGTGTCTCCAAATATATTCTCCATTTGTCTTTCATCTCTTGGGTGTCAATGATTAATTTTCCATTGGTGTCTATGAGTTTCATTTGTGTTCGCTTTTTAAAAGTACCCGTTATTTCTTTTACCTTTTACCTTTTAAAATTGTCATGCTTGGCTTGTAGTCTTTCTATTTCTTTACATTTCTCTACAGCTTCTTTTTCTTTAGCTTCTCTTATTTTTCTTCTGATGTAACCCTGCATTTTTTTATATTCATCTTTATTTCCTTTACCGACTCATTACGTTATGCTAATCCGAACTGCTCGTTACAAACAACCATTCGAAGTACACGAATTATAATGATTTTTTTGACCTGAAAAAGTTAAATACTAAAACAGTGACAATTTTCAATAAATATATCCAAGGAAATACTTTTCATTTCAATGATATTTGTGAAATTCATGTAAAAAAAAGCTCTGGTACTCACTGCTATTTTAAAACTTCATTTGCATAAGACGAGTAGGGATTAGTTGACACCACCAAGAAAAAAACAAGAAGAGATTTAGAAAGTATGGATATTATAGAACTAGAAAAGGCTTACACTGGTAGCCTGCCAATAACTGAAAAGAAGAAAAAAGACCTTACTAGCCTTTGTGAAGACAATAGTGTTTCACCAATTCACGCTGATTTCTACCGACTTTGAAAGCATTGTTAATCATAACTTTTCCTATTATTATCAATATATACTTTTTTTATTTCATTCTTCTTATAGTTGTTAATAATCACATTTTCTCATTCAAGTAACTTAAAGTATTCTTTATTGAATCTTTAGTTCAGTTGATGGGAATAACAAAAAAGTGCCAGTTTTGTCTTTGCATTAATTAGTCTTGAAAGACAAAATTTTAATGTGCAGTAGTGGCACAACTCAAAATAACGATTGAATTTAAAACTCTGTGTTACAATTCATTAAAGGCTACCTAACGCTTTCCCAAATACATCAAAATTTATTTTTTTCAGAAATCCCAATGCATGTATAAACCACAATCCATTGTAGTAAAACAAACGAGACAAAAAATTATTGGCACACAAATTTTAAACCCCTGTTTTGAAAAATTAACAGTTACCATTACTAATAACCATCACTATCAAGTATATCTTTGAAAACGGTCTTTGGATATAGAGATCGAAATCGAAACGTCAGCAAAAACCTGTAAATAAATATATTGTGGCCTATTTCGAACAAATAATATAATTAACGTTAAAATACAAGTGAGTGTACGCCACTCTTTCCACATACGTCTTTCCACACTTCTCCGCCATCAAACGATGAAATCACTCTTCCAAATAGTGGAATTATAGTATACAGAATTCTAAGATCCTATTCTAATTTTTCTAACAAGTATTGGTGTTCTCTCTCAAATAGTCCTGACTCGAAAATCCGAACGAGAGCTCAGTCTTCTTCCGGAACATGATTTCTCAGGAGATGCCATCATTTTAGTATCTATAATTTCTATTACATTGGAGAAAGTCTTTTCGTTTATATCCCCTGAAAAAATTTCGGACGTTTGATGACTAAATGCTATTTCTATCAGCATAGACAATATTGCCGTTGGGATATTAAATTAACGATAACGATATTACCTTAAGTTCCTAAACAAATTCTGATATAAGTACCACCTAAACAATAACAACAATAATTTGTAAACCTGTTCATTGAAATTAAAAAAAAAAAACATATATCATTCCATAATTTATCGTAACATTCACCAATTTATACTCAACCTCGTAAGTTTTCCAAGGTATTCTTCTTATAGGAAGTATGATCAACAAAATAATTAAAGATAAGTGGCCTGCACTTCACTATATTTTTACTGATGGCTCTAAAATTCAAAATAAAACGGGTTGTGCAATATATCACTGGAATTCTGATTACAAAGAATCATGTCGATTGCCCAATGAAGCTTCAATATATACTGCCAAACTACCAGCTTTATTACTTGCGTTAAAATATATAGCCTCTATTGGTACGAATAATTATATCATTCTGACCGATTGTAGAAGCATTGTGACATAGAAATAAAGAGGTTACATTATGATATTATTTCCGCAGGTAGCTCGATTATAATTTGTTGGGTAAAAGGACACTCTGGAATATTAGGAAATGAAGAAGTCGACACATTAGCTAAATCTGCAGCTTTAACCAAACATAATATAAACAACATACTTCTACAAGTAACAGACAGAGATAATATCAGTAGAAACAATTGCAAACAAAGATGGCAACGTTTATACAACCAAAGTACAACTGTGGAATAAACTTGAGAACTTGCCAACCACCAATTCCCAATGAGAGATGGTTTAAATATGAGGCAAATAGGGTATTTATAAAAACAATAAACAGAATAAGATCAAACCACGCACTCACTCCTGCATACAAACAGCATAGGTATCACTGATAACCCATATTGCTCCTGTGGTAAAGTGGAAGATCTACAGCACCTTATATTGGAGTGTGGACAGTACAGACAAAGTATCAAAATGATGTATGAAAAACTAATTGAGCTAAATTGTCCATTGCCTGTCAATTTGAATACAATTATTTTTCAAATAATAAGCAGATATTAAAATGTATCTACAAATACATAACGTCCTGTAAATTTAAATTATGTGTAGTAGTTTTAGGTATTAAAATTAAAAATTGTAAATATGTAAAAAACTGAAAAAATGTGTATACGAACATATTACTCCCAGTAAATTTAGATTATTAATAGGGTTAGGTAATAAAATCAAAAATTGCAATTACCACAAATAGTCTGGCTAATTGGTTATGCCAAAGCCATTATACAATAAAATAAAAGTAAAAAAATCTTAACATTCTTACTCAAACCCATTTATCTAGAAATAACTGGTTTCTTTTTCATAAAACATAAAAACTAAGTCATTTGTATACGATTTTATTATCTTCCAATATGAAACCAGACCGACCCGTCAACAAATTAAAACAAGTTCTTTGGTAGTTGTTTGACCCACCTATTTACTTCAGCAGTTGTTATTGGTTTGTCGGTGTCAACTATCACACCCACTTATAGGTCCGTCTTATTACAATTATTCTTCTGATTAGTCAATTCTACCCAACACCTATATAACCAGATCCTGAATTTCCAGCCTATTTTAATATTTCGCTATGATTGGTATTTCAGATTTAAAGCAAACATAAACGGCGTCCTATTTGTGATTGAAAATATGGACTTTTAATGAACCTAACTGAATATTTAGAATGATGCGGTGTTGTCGGTTGTATTTTTAATACTATAGTTTGTAGAAAACCCGTAAAATAAATAGCGTGTTGTTTAAAACATGTCTATTATTTCAAAATGATAGTCTCTTCTTCTTGTTTTTTGTTAGACGGATTAGGAATTTGTTAAATGTTCCAGCAATTAACTCGCCACCAACTTTTTGAGAATTGTAATCGTAGTAATAATAATTTTTAGTCATAATAAAGTCGTACAAAAGATACCTAATTCATTCGAGCAGATAAGGAATAGTCTGTTGATGCAATGATACAATGCTATTTGTTATAACTAATACGTTATTCAAAATGCCAAAGAGAATATACCAGACTATATATACCTGGAAGTCACCAGCAGATCAAGAAGAGAGAATAGTAAGAAACCAAATAGACTATGTATTGGTTAGACAAAGATACAGGAACGCAATTATATCCGCAAATACCTATCCAAGTGCCGACATAGGATCAGATCACAACCCAGTAGTGACCAAAATTAGGCTAAAAATGAAAATAATAAAACGTTGAAGAATGTTGAAGAACAACAAATGCAAAAATCGATACAAGTAAATTAAGGAACCCACACATAAGGCAACGCCTGGCAGATGAAATCAACAACGGATTAATGAATGTTAAAGAACAAATTCTACAAAGTACTGAGACGGATAAAAAATAGTTATTAATAAAGACAGAAATAGATAAAAGTCAAAAAAAGATTCTAATACCATCAAGATATAAAAAGAAGCAATGGATGACGGAAGAAATTTTAGATTTAATGGAAGAAAGACGTCAATATAAAAACAAAGATAATCAGGTGTACAAAAAAGTGGATAAACAAATAAAATACAGAATTAAGAAAGCGAAAGAACAATGGTTAAAAGAACAATGCGCAGAAATAGAAGAATACCAGAAAAGACATGATAGTTTTAACACACATAAAAAAATTAAAGATATTAAAAGGGGAAATTAAAATGGCATTAAAAACAGCACAAATGGTAAAGCAGTAGGTCCAGACCAAATCCCTATAGAAACCTTAAAATGCATAAATGATGAAACCTTAGACAATATAGTAGACTTATTTAACTCAGTATACAAAACAGGACACATACCGAAACAATGGTTACTCTCCACCTTTTGTGCTATCCCTAGAAATACAAACGCTAAATATTGCAGTGAATACAGAACAATATTACTAATAAGTCACATTCTCAAATTATTCCTGAAAATAATACATGGTCGTATAAATAAAAAACTGGTTGAAGGAATAGATGATAGTCAGTTTGGGTTCAGAAACCGACTAGAAACCAGAGAAGCGTTATTTGCTTTTAATGTGTTAACTCAAAGATGCATGGATATGAATGTTGATGTGCATGTTTGTTACGTTGATTTTGAAAAAGCATTTGACAAAATAGGACATGAAAAATTAGTCCAAATTCTAAAGACAAAAAACATAGACCATAGGGACTTACGAATAATAACAAACCTCTACTGGAATCAAAGAGCACAAATCGTAATCGATAACGAACCCAGTTTAGAAATTGAAATCAGGAGAGGAGTAAGGCAGGGATGTATTATGTCCCTATTACTATTTAATGTATATAGTGAAGCCATTTTTGAAGACGCACTACTATCTCAAAGTGAAGGAATAATAATTAACGGAAGATCTATTAACAACATAAGATATGCAGATAACACCGTGATTATGGAAAGCTCTGCTGAACAACCCCAATTACTGCTAAACAAAACAAACAGTTTCTGTGAAAAATATGGACTAAAAATGAATATAAAAAATTTTTGAATAAAATCCTTTATAAAAAGGTATATAAAAAACCCAGTTGGGCTATGTTGCATTGACAAAACGTTTTCGGAATAAATATTCCATCATCAGTGTCAAGTTAATACATGGATGTAGCCACTAAATATGTGGGTAAAAACCCTTTAAAAATTATTAAATAAGATTTGATTTACATTATGTCTAATTTACAGTTAAGATGTTAAAGTTACCGTTGGATTGGTAACATGGCGACATATGACTCTACATTAGTTGCGAGTCCTGAGACGGTATGTCTACGAGGACTTTGTCAAAGCAACTCTCGTAGACCTTGTAGAGACGTTACAATAGTCATGGGAGATCTAAATGCAAAAATGGGTAGAGGAAGTCAAGGTGATTTTATTGGAAACTTTGGATTGGGCACCCGTAACGAGAGAGGAGACAGATTGGCTCAATTCTGCCAAGAGACCGATTTTATTGTTGCGAATACTTATTATGATCTGCCGCCCAGGAGAATCTATACATGGAAATCTCCAGCAGACAACCAACATAACGTCATCAGAAACCAAATTGACTACCTTCTCATCTGCAAACGATACCGAAATTCCATAAAATCATATATTCAATACAATATACAGTACAGGAATCTTTCCCAGAGATTGGCTGATGTCAACATTCATAACACTACCAAAAAAACCAAATGCAAAAGAATGCCAAGACCACCGGATAATAAGTTTAATGAGTCATACGCTCAAAATATTTTTAAAAATTATACACTGGAGAATACACAACAAACTTGAGCAGGACATAAATGACACACAATTTGGATTTAGAAATGCACTGAGAACGAGGGAAGCCCTGTTCGCTATGAATGTGCAAAGGTGCATGGATGTTAATCAGCCAGTATATATGTGTTTCTTGGATTACAACAAAGCCTTCGATAAGGTCAGACATCGAATTACTTGAAAAGAAAAACTTATATATGAGAGACATCGGGATCATTAGCGTTATCTATTATAATCAGATCGCTGTGGTAAAAGAGAACAACGTCTTTTCCAATAAAATACAGATTGAGGGGGTCGTCAGGCAGGGCTGTGTCCTGTCTCCTACTCTGTTCAATTTGTATTCAGAGGAAATAATCCAGGAAGCACTAGAAGAACTAACTATGGGAATAAAAGTAAATGGCCGACCAATCAATAATATACGGTTTGGCGACGACACTATTTTATTAGTGGAATGTCTTGAGGATTTACAACAAATGGTTGACAGTGGTAGAAGTCAGTGAAGAAAACGGACTGTCCCTTAACACAAAAAAGACACAATTTATGGTAATTACAAAAGCCCAACAGCGCCAAGAAAACATACACGGAGAACAAATTAAAAATATAAATATCTGGGTACAATAATTAACGACAATAATGAGTACACAGAAGATATTGAGGCAAGAATAGAACAGGCAAGAAATTCTTTCAACAAACTGAAAAAAGTACTCTGCAGCAGGGACATTTCAATTTCTTTAAAGATGAGACTTCTGAGATGCTACGTGTTCTCCGTATTATTTTATGGGTTGGAGGCTTGGACATTAAAGAAAGATGTTTCGGACAGATTAGAAGCCTTCGAGTTATGGGCCTACAGAAGGATATTAAAAATAAGTTGGGTGGATAGAGTCACGAATGTCAAGGTGTTGAGAATAATGGGAAAAGATAAAGAGGTTTTAAATACAATTAAAGTCAGAAAACTGCAATATCTGGGACATGTAATGAGGGGAGAGCGTTATAACTTGTTGCAATCAATAATGCAAGGAACAATACAGGATAGAAGGAGTCGCGGAAGAAGACGCATCTCCTGGTTAATTACTTTGAGAGCTTGGTTTAACTGTACTTCTGCTGACCTCTTTAGAGCAGCGGTATCGAAAGTGCGAATTGCCATGATGGTTGCCAACCTTCTTAGAGGAGATAGCACATGAAGAAGAAGAAGAGAATTTGAAAAGTTTCTTGGACGAAGAAGATTCGAAACTTCACAATACTAGAACTTCTCAGCAAGACTACTGAGATTATAAAAAACATCAAGAAGAGAAAGCTGGAGTACTTCGGACATGCAATGAGAGGTCCCAAATATAGGTTGCTATAAAAGATTATGCAAGAGAAAATAGCAGGCAAACGCAGTCCAGGACGAAACAAAAGCATGCTATTTAGGATGGCAGTGAATAAAATTTATTAAGATAGCTATGACGATAACCAATCTTCTGAAAGAACAAGGTACATGAAGAAGAACCCCTTTGAAATAAATCCACTTTAAAATAAAAAAAAACCCTATATTGGACAGCTTAAAGCTCCACAAAGCCATATACTACACAACCTCGTAAAAGGCAAACAATATACAAATATCTATATGAAAATTGCAGTCGTCAGCTCAATGCGAATCATATTCTCTTTTATTCTATACTTATGATTAAATTCCGCTCTTATGAATTTACAAACAATACAAAATATGCTTAGTTTTTCTATCGAGGTACAGAACTCTTAAAATGATACTAAGTATCCTCGTTTTTTTTTCGGCGTACCTGCGATGTTATAGTTCAATAACAGGTATCTTCTTTTAACCAAGAAATTATTCTACACCTCTGCTTCTTTTAAAATTATACATAACTGATATGATAGTTCTCTTTTTTGGCCTTTACGAATTGCCTTTCAATGTATAGTATAATATAAGGAATTCGAGCTTCATTTTAAATTCCTTAAACCATTTCTACGTTGCTTCTATAAAGAAACATGCTTCTCAAGAACATAAATTTAAATCCGTAAAATAGTTTCGAAACACAATTCAGATAACTGCCTTAATCTGGAGCCTTCTAAAAATTGCAAGACATAGCCAGACGTTGATAAAGATGTTAAAAGAGACATGGGGAATCTAAAATTTGCATTCCACGACATGTCTCCTTAACTAAGCAGAAATCGTTAGCGAATTGGTTTCTTGTACTCATACAGAGTAGATTCGAATAAAAATAAAATTAATTGTCTCTTTTAACATCTTTATCAACGTCTGGCTATGTCTTGCAATTTTTAGAAGGCTCCAGATTAAGGCAGTTATCTGAATTGTGTTTCGAAACTATTTTACGGATTTAATATCATATGTCGCTATTGCGTCCGTTTCGAAGCCATTTTATCGTTGCTTCCCAAAGACAGAAAAGATTAATTTTCACGTTGAGAACGGCTATGAATAACTGTTCTGATGAGCTTTATTAAAGCGAAATACGTATCAACAGATACATAGACGATTTGTACGTGAAATGAAATCGTCTTTTTAATTTTATTAACATTAATTTACTTTGTCTAAATTCTTTACAAAAAATGTTTAAAATATTAAGCAGAACGCACTTGCCTGTTTATATTGGCATTTACTTTCAAACGAGTGGATATTCAACATTAATTATAGGACTGAGATCATTACAGGTGTACATCTCATGTTTTATTGTTATTATTCACATTTTTTATGTATACAATTCTGTTGGTTGATTACCATAAACCAAATAAATACCTTTTATACAATAACAGATATTTCCATAACTCTGTAACTCGATTACCATTTTAATGAACCTAATTTGGACGATTGTAGTTGACTTAATTGACGACATAAATTTTATGCAGTTGATTTGTCATTTGACTGCCCGTTTAGAATTTCGAATGTGATCGTACAAATGGTAATCACACATTTAAATTTATTGTAGAATGTATGAAGATTTATTAACCTATTTTGAACTAATTGATTGAGGTATAATGTGAAAAATTTTTGAAAAAAATTAGGAAGAGTTGTCTCATTACTAGTAGATTGTGGTCAATATGTGGAAAATGATTTTATTACGTAAAAATTTAGATTTACACTTATTTCTTCCTAATTCTGCCAAATGACAGAAATATAATCCATAATAAAAGAATCCAATATAAACAAAAAGAATAACCTGATTTACTTTGCTGGGCAAGCGTGTTGTTCCAACCCACAAGTTGTGAGTGTTTACATCAGTTTATTGATTTTTATTATATAGTGTTAATTTTTTGGGAACATATTTTTGAAGCATTATATTATTCATGTATAAACAAATTTTTGGTGCACTGTAAATATTTTTTCATCGAGTCGAATCAAAACTTTTTGCATTGTATAGTACACCGCCCAATATGGCTTATTTGATATTAATTTTATTTTCAGACTTGATAAAATGATGGTTCTTTTGCGTCCAGTTGGTGCTGAAAGCGACCCAGAAAGTAGTAGTAATGACGAAAAAAAGGTATTATCTCGTAATTTTTTGAAAGAATTCACCGAAGACACAGATGATGTTGAAGAAAATACAACTTCTGAAGAAGATATAAAAGAAGCTGTAGAAATGTTTCTGTTTCAGTCAGTAAATGAAGACTAGCAGGAACTAATCCCTCAGTAGTGCCACAATTTTCTCCAGTAGTTCAAATCAAGCAAGTTCTTTAATAAAACGGAAGGGAAAAAAAGATGAGCCTTTATTTAACTGGACGACTGATGATTTTGAATGTGAGGTAACAACTAAACAAAGTAATGACTTTATAAAACCCCAAAATATAAAAACACCTTTGCAATATTTTAAAACCTTTTTTAGTCCAGATATTGTTGAATTAATCGTAGAACAAACTAACCTGTATTCGACACACAGATTTCACAAATGTGTAGACACAAGTGTAGATGAGATTCACGATTTCTTAGCTATCGAAATTTTAATGGGGATTGTTGACATGCCGGCATACACGGACTATTGGTCTCAAGAGACGCGATATGAACTTATTGCAAATGTAATGTCACTAAAGAGGTATCAAGCAATACGACGCAGCCTACATTTTATCAACAATGAGGGGTTGCATAATGACAGATATTTTAAAATAAGGCCTATTTTAGATCATCATCATCATAAGTGGTTCGACAATCCGTTGTGGATCTTGGCCCTCCTCACAAAGAATTCGCGACTCCTGTCGATTCCTGGCAACTTCCTTCATCTTCTAACCCTTAGAATCAGTAGGTCTTCTTCCACATCATCAATCCATCTCATTCGTGGTCGTCCTCTGCTTCTTGTGCCCTCTGGTTTTGAAAATGTTAATCTCTTCGTGTATTCATGATCTGATATCCGTGATTTTAGATCATGTACGAAGAAACTGTCTCATAATTGAATCAAGAGTCTAGATGTTCAGTGGATGAAATGATGGTCCCATATAAGGGGAAAAAGGCAGGCTCGAGAAGACAATATGTGAAGAACAATCCAAAAAAATAGGGTTTCAAAATGTTTGTTCGTTGTGACGTATCGGGGATAGTGTGTGATTTCTTTCTCTATGAAGGAAACGATACCTTTGGAAACCATCATTTTACAGGTGAAGAAAATAACATGGGATTTGGGGCAAAATTCGTTTTAGCAATATGTTCAACAATCCAAAATAAACCTTTATCGACGGTTTATTTCGATAATTATTATTTTACAAGTTTAGAACTTTTAGGACTTATTACGTATCTTCGAAGTGAATTTCGAATACTTTCTTTGGGAACTGTTGGGAAAGACAGACTACGGGGTTGTCCACTTGAATCTGATAAGAAAATGAAAAAAGATGGGAGAGGTTCTTTTGAACAAAGAGTAGACAATGATAGTCGCATTGTCGTTGTAAAGGGGTACGATGACAAGTCCGTAACCTTATGTAGTTCTTATGTAGCCTCCATTCCAATGGCAACCATACAAAGATTCTCCAAAATGGAAAACAAGAAAATCCACATTTCATGCCCACAATAAAACACTATAACAGTCATATGGGAGGTGTGCATTTGGAAGACATATTTATTGCTCTATATAGAATACGCTTCAAAACACATAGATGGTATATAGGCATTTTTTCTCAAATTATAGATATACCCATTAATAACGCTTGGCTACTATATAAACGTGATGCAAGCGTTCTACACGAAGATAAAAAAACAGTTATTTCCTTTGAAACAATTTAGAATTAAACTTGCCAAAAGTCTACTGCGGGCTGGCAAAGTAAAAAGAGAACGTCCCAGCAATGAGTAGCTACCACTAGGTACCTTCCAAAAAATTAAAAACCCCGTAAAGCCTAGACCCCAAGATGATATCATATTAGATCATCTGGATCATTTTCCAGTATACGATGTAATGGGCAGAATGAGAGAAATTGCAAGAAGGGACAAACTGCCATATTTTGTAACAAGTGTAATATTAAACTATGTTTAGTGCATAACAGGAATTGTTTTAAGCCGGATATACACATGCCTGTTACTAGCACAATGACATAGCAGTACCTAGCAAGCACCAGCTACTGTCCCCAAACTGGCAAGTGTGTACGTTAACTGGCATGCTAGTTCCTGGCATGATAGCTAATCGCAAAGAATTTGATTTTTCTTGCTAGTAGCATGCTGTGAAATGCAAGGCGCATGCGTGAGGAGTGTCACTGGCATGTGTGAATGCGCGATACCGCTAAGGGCATGCCAGTACTAGCAGAGAATTGTCAGATTTGTTGTGTTGGTAATAAAAATGAATCGTTTTATTTTTAAACTTGTTAATTTAAAAAATGTTTCGTTGGGGTGAAGAAAAACCATCAAATTTATTGCTACATATAGAGAATTGAAGTGTCTTTTAAATTCTAAATTATCTCTATATAAAAATAAAATAGTCCGTGACAATGCTTACATAAAAATTCAATCGGAAATAGGTATTAGTAATAGTAGTAGGAAATAGTAATAAGATATTACTATAAA
The DNA here is from genome assembly GCF_040954645.1 of Diabrotica undecimpunctata. Classification (NCBI taxonomy): domain Eukaryota; kingdom Metazoa; phylum Arthropoda; class Insecta; order Coleoptera; family Chrysomelidae; genus Diabrotica; species Diabrotica undecimpunctata. The sequence continues at coordinate 10,826,210 of NC_092809.1, read as the reverse complement.
GGAGATAAAGGCCAACATAAAAAATTGCTTCAATGTTTTCTCGCCTACCAATCCAATTTCTCACCCAAATTTTTCTCTTTTTTGAGTTCCGCTTCGGATTCATTATTAAATTTCTAACAAAATCTGTGGTCATCAGCAATATTTGCTTGTTAAATTCATTCCGAATGCCTTCCATGGTTCCCCTTTTATTTTGTTTTTTTTTGTTCTAAAAAATACATCTAAATTCAAATTCATGAAGGCGCTAGTGAAAAGCCCGAGAGAACCTTTTTTTGAGAAAACGACTTGAAAATTATAGAATTAGCTTAGATATAAGAAAATCGATAAGAAGATTACGAGCACTCTAAGGACCATTAAAATTTCCATCCGAAGAAAAATTAGAGATTCAAAAATATTGTTATTTATGTCCATCTAAACTTCATAGAAAAATATTTTACTTATGCTATGAATGTAAAAAGCCTATATGCTGATTATTCAGTCAGAAAACATGCACAAAATGTGCGTCAAAATAATCGTAACGAAATTTTTTTTTTGTATTAGAAAGAGATGTCGCATCCACCAAAAGGTTATTAACGACGGAACAAAATATAAATAACAAAGTTACACACCTACAGATTATACAAAATGTTTATGGATCTGATATAGTTCACTATATTCTCACAGGAACAGTTTTGACCTACAGTCGGTTCACAATTTGTTGATAGCTCACTACAAGTTTAACCCTAATTAGAAAACTGAAATACAGAGAGGATAGGTAATACGATATAATAGTAAAAACCAACCTAAAACTGACGGTTTAAGACGTTTTCGATTAACCCACCTTATATCTGAAGGAATACAATACCTTATAATCCTATTACGGGGGTATTTTGAATGGTTAGAGATGAACGACCAGTGTCGTAGAGTATATGATTGAAACATTTATTTGAACTAAATAAATATATTTTTTAAATTGTTCTTATGTAAATTGTATTTTTTAATAAAACTTATTTATTTTATTCAAAAATAAAAAGTTTCTTGCCATTTGTAAAAGATACATTTATTTAATTAAGGAAAAAGGCGCCAAATGTCGCCTGGAAAAATTTCCAATGTGTTTTAAATGTATCCATTATTTTCGAATCCGGAGAAAACTAATAAATATTTTTGAAAAATTTAAACGCAGAATGACAGATTACATTATTACTCAGGGCAGAAAGTCCCTGAAAACTTCCACAATGTTTATTTTAATATGTTATGTAACAGGGGTGAAAATAAAAGAGAAAATATAGTATAATTTTTAATTGAAAATATTGCATGCAAAAGAAACTTTTTATTTATTCTAAAACATATTTCATTCTGCCTTTAAATTTTTCAAAAATGCTTTTTAGTTTTCTCAGGATTTGAAAAAAAAAATGGATACATTTAAAACACATTGAACATTTTGACAGGCGACACTTTGCGCCTTTCCCCTTTAATACCTAACGATTACAACTACTATTACTTACCTTATATAATTACGATTAGAAAACTATTCAAATTCAAAATAAATAGGATCAACTTCGGAATCTGAGTCGTCTTGAGGGTTAATAATTAGGTTAATAATCTCTACGGTCGCATCAATTATGTTATCAAGATCCCACATTTTTTGTTCTTCTTCTATTACATGCCTTACTGCATCTTTCCAGTTTTGTTCTGTAATATGTTGTAAAGACTCGTATAACAATTCACGTACAGCTTGTATTTTATATAACATATTTTTTCTAGCCACATAACTTTTCATTTGTGCCCAAATTGGATTTATTTCGCAGTGGTAGGGTGGAAGTCTAAGGACTGTAATGTTTCGCCTTTCCGCCATTTTGTTAACTACGTATTCCTTGAACTTAGATTTGTGTTGCCGTGCAATTTTTAGAAGTTCTGCTTTTACCATTTCATCTTCGTAAGGCAGATACTTATTCCGCAGCCAGTCAAGAATATCCTGTTTCTTCCACGCAGTCGTTGGAAGTCTTTCTACTAGTCGTGAATGGGTGCATTATCTAATACTATAATTGAATTTGGTGGTATGTGTTCAATCATATGCTCAAAATACTCTTCGAAAACATCAGCTGTCATCTCCTCGTGATAGTCTTTTGTGCTTTTGGACTGAAATTCCAACAAACCATGCTTAACAAATCCTTTTTCACTGCCAATGTGAGAAATTATTAATCTACTGCCCTTACCAGAAGGTGGGGAGATACCAGTAGACCAACCTTCCATAAAGGCTTGCCTGGAGCTTAATATATTTTTATCTGACCAAATTTTTTTTAGAGTATGACCTGAGTTTACCCACGTTTCATCCTGGTAGAAGATGGGCCTTTCTTCAGCCCGGAATTTTCGTATGGATCTTAGATAATTTCTTCTCCAACATAATATTATCTCCTCCCGGTCAATTAAAAGTGATTTTCGGTCTGATTTCTCCCACCGGAAATTTAATTCTTTTAAAACTTGCCACAATTTAGTTCGTCCGATATGAGGCAAATCCGGGTCGTCTCTAACTTCTTGTAAAATTTTATTTAGGTTTGGTATTTCTTTTTTGAAAAAAAATCCATGAATTTTCCTTCGAATACCATTTTTGGCAAATTCATCAATTTTAATAGGCTTTTTCCCCCTCTTTAAGTGTTCGTTTGTGTTTGGGTTAGCTATACCGTGTTTTTTTCTTTCTGATAGGAACCTATATATAGTTGACTCTCCTACGCCAGTCATGTTGGCACAACTTTCAACTATGTTGCGAACAGTGTTTGTGGGATTCTGAGAAACCAGAGCATCGTGAATATTCAGGACAATAGTCTTCTCTCTTGGTGAATAGACAGACTTACTGACTGTACGCAACAGTACCGGTGTAAAACTTGATGATGTTGATGATGAAGCCATCACAAACAATCCAACAAAACGAGCACGAGCGAAAGGTACGTATATGTTCTAGGTATGTGGAATAAAAAATCACTCACGCACGGCATATAATTCGCAAAAGAAATATTCGAGACGCTAATTACTGCCGTAGACGCGGACACACCGACGAGCCGTAAATTACATGCGATCAAAAACGTACTAAACAAAAAAATTGTTTTCGTTCGTAATAACTTCGCCCTTTTAAGTTAAGTTTCGAATATAAACTGAACAAACGAGGCACGTGGCCAAAGCATACCCATTATATTATTAAAAATCTGGGGAATTCCATAATAATTATCTTGCAACGAATAATATCTTCGGATATGAATTCCAGGTTTTCTAGTAAAGTGATTAAACGCGAAGATTAGTATTGAAATATCCAAAGAGATAAGGTATTCCCATTTACAAAATTGTTAATGGTTAAATTCTTATTTTTATTAATATACGATAATTACATAACATTAGCCGTAAAAGTTTTAATTGTTTTTTTGCTAAATATATTAGTATTAAAATATTATTAATATTATATATATAAAAGTATTAAAAAATATTATATTATTATTTAATGAATAAACACCTCAGGAACGCCTATGGTTTACGACCGTTTTATGAGTTTGAGGCACATTTCGTGCTCTCAACAATTTATGAACGGAGAATAGAGCCTGTGGTAGAGCGTTTGGGATCTTGTAGCGCTGTCTTTCTTGGTCATATTTACTACAAATTGTTAAAAAGTGTTCGACTGTTAATCGGACGTTACACTGATCACAAATAGGTGGATTTTTCTTTGTGAAACGGTAGGAGTGCGTTAATCTGGTATGTCCTAGACGTAAACGCGCAACCGCAATTTGTTCTCGTCTATTGCGCGACGATGGAAACCACTGAGACACATTATTTTTGATTTTATTTAAATGGGAATTAGTTTGAGACCTCTCATTTCGCCACAAATACAACACTTTATTTTTAAAATGAGCTTTTAAGTCACTGGAAACACACTTGCCTATCTATAATAACGAAAATTAATGTTGTTTAAAATTAGTGTAGTTCACCTGTTGTCAGACTTTTGTTAATGAATAAATTTGTTTATTTTTTGCACAAAAATTAATGATTAGTATTCCCTTAAACTGTATATATATTCTAAACTTCGCAAAAAATACTTTTTTTTAAATGATAAAATTGTGAAGGCTTGTTATAATAAGGAGAAACTTTCATATAGTTGTAACTTATTTAAGGTAAATGTACTAGTAGTTGACATTATAAGAAGAAGAAAAAACCATTATTTAGCCTCAAACCGATGTTGTTGAACTTAACTAAAAAATATATGTATATTCAGGTAATCTAATCCTTCCTGAATATTTAACAAATAAATTTTTGGACAATTATGCTTTCTAAATAATTTTTATAAAAATTACAAAAATTGTTGCAAAAGTGCCAATTGTTTGCCATTCTTTTGACCTAACCACAGAAGGAACTTTTTTCACTCTTATAACTCACCTATTTCATACTGTTTTTCGGCTGGCTTATCAGGTTTCTTCTCTACGTAAATGTCTTCAACATTAGGGCTGTCTTCAACATTTGGTATGTCCTCAATATAAGTGGCATCTTCAATCTTCGTGGCATCGTCTTCTTCTAAAAGACTGTTTTTTATGCAAGTGTTTTTGTAAAAGTGAAAGAGAGATAAATCTTCATTGTCATTGTTCCATTCTAGGCTTGTTTTGAAAAGAGCTAGTTTTTCTTTATCAATATGTTTCTCTATAAAGTTATAGTTTTATTTCCTGTAATAATTGCTGCGTTTTCTTTGAAATTTCTATTTTCTCATTGTGAACCATAATCGCACCAAAACCCCAGAGAACTAAGCCACATTTTCAGAAACCCTTTTTTAATATTGATGGTACTAACCTTTCTTCTAGAACTTTTTTCAAAAGAGGACAGAAGTGAATTTTCCTTAAAACTGGGGAAGCCTGATTCTCAATCCGCCACTGGTGTACTGCATCTTTCCAACCCCCTTTCAATGAACGAAATACAGCAACATCTATTGGCTGAAGTAAATATGTTGCATTTGGATGAAGGGCTACCAATATAATGTTCAGCGCAAAATCTACTAGTGTGTAATGTTAAATGGGATGAATGCCCATCAAAGAATATAATTACAGGGCGAGAGATTTTGTTTAGTGTCAACCACTCACCAAAAATATTTGTAATAAACTCGTCAAAGGTAGCTCCTATCATCCATCCACTTTCTGATCTACCAATACCCCATTCTTTAGGAACACTACGTGCCAGTTCTTATGGTTCTCTCATATTTAAATATGACCATTGGTGGTGCTAGTTTACCAGCAGTATTACCTGTTATAAGTACTGTTAGGCATTCTTTCTCATCGGCATTAATTTGTTGGTAAACAGTTTTGTCACCCTTTCTTGCCAATACTTTGTTTCCTTTGGGGTCAAGGAAAAATGCAGTTTAATGTGCATTAAATACTAGATTTGGGTCATTAAGAACCTCCTCATAGTTGTTCTGTCTAAAATAATTATACACTTCACTGAACCATTTTTGAATGGCTTCTTTTGTTACCGCTGACCTTGTGGATGTTAGATTTTGAGCAACTCTGTTACTTATTTGGTGATTTTTTTTAAGAATCCAGTAAACCAGGTTCGTCCTGGCTTGTCATCTTTAAAGAGATTCTGTTTACTCAGTTCCTTCATAAGCACCTGAAACAAGAAGAAACCAAATAATTTTTTCTTTGAAATAATATTAAAACTTTTAGTTCCTGAACACTGATCATAAGCTCCTGTTGTTGTATAGAAAAACCGGCTCTGGATACATCAATAATCCACTTCACTAAAATCTTCTCCTGATCTTCCTTTAGATATGGTTCTGGGCCCATTTTTCTTTTGCGTGGAGTTTTGCCTTTTGACTTGTATAACAAAGTCACTCTGGGTATACGATACTTCTTTGCTGTTGCTGAAACTGGCTTTCCACGTAGTACATCCTCAATAGCTTTCTCCATAGCTTCTTCTGTATATCTGAACATTTGTCCTTTTATAGGAGGCATATTTTTAACTGAAAATTTAAATTTTGCTTTAGTAGTTGACATCCAAAGTGTTTCAATAGTTGACATAGTGTCAACTACTAGATAGAGTGGATACATTTACGTGATATTTAAAATATAAGTGTACACATTATATACAATGAAAATCACAATAAAATATTAAGTTTTTACAGTCTCAGTATAAATGGTTAGTAGTTGACACCTATGTCAACTACTAGTATTTTTGTGTATTTGTGTGTTAGTAATTGACACCTAGCCTAATTTTTGTTTTGAGAATAAAACAAACATAAAACATTAGCAAGGTGTTACCTTAATATTCATATAATATAGTGATATAGTTCGTCCCAAACCCTTCTTTCAGTGCGTCATAGTTGATCGAATTCTCTCTAACACATTAAGCTAGAAGTGACAGAAAAAAAACGTGAGTCTGTGATTATTATACATAGAACTTAGAAAATTATGTATCGTTCACGGGTATTTGCATATTAAAGCGAATTCTACTTACGGATGTATAATTGGTTGGAGTTTAGAATACGCTAAATAGATATTCAATCAATGATGCGCATAAATATAATTTGACGCAGATTAGTGACAGTACTTTGACAATGTCAACTGATAAAATGATAATTGTCATTCCAGGTTAGTAGTTTCAGACATTTTACAGTGAAAATTTAATTTTGTATTTATTGTCATAAAAATATTTTAAATATGCCGAGATATACCGAGAATGAACAATGACTAATATTAAAATTATTAAATTATTTTCAATTAGAAAAAGAGACTGGGACAACTTTATTACTCGTTTCTGCCGTTCGTGAAGTAAGTTTTATAATTATTAATTAATAAAAATTTTTATACAGGACGAGACCTTTAATATGTAAATTTAAAAAAAAATTTGAAATATTAAAGTTTTTACTCCACATTTAAAAAAAATAACCTTTTCACATTTAGCCGATTACGATCCTGCAACTGTCAGATTTAACTAAAATGTCATGCAAAAATTCTCGACTTTCTTAAAATGATATATGACGTCAAAATTAGTGACGCACTGAAAGAAGGGTTTGGGACGAACTGTATATCTAAAACTACAGTCATTCATAATTTAATCAATAAATATAATTTTTTTTTAACTTACCTTCTTAATACTTTTGTTTAGAAAACTTGTTGCCACTTGAAGTTCACACAACACTCTGACAAAAATTTGGTGGGAATTTTCTGTTTCAAGGTTAAATAATTCTACAGTTACAGAGAAGATGTATAGATAACACTAGTTAACTATGATGATAATAATTACATTAAAAATAATTAGAAAAGCTTATTAGGTATTTATGCTTAAAATGGAAAATGTCAACTACTGGTACAGTGTCAAGTACTGGTGCATTTACCTTAAGTGGAATTATTTTTTAAATACCTAAATCTTCTTTTTTTATTTTTTAAAAAGGAGTCCGTGGGACTCCACATCACGCTCAATGTAACTGAAATTGCACCTCATTGGTTACAGGTTAAAAAAAATTATCCAAAATAAAAATGATGTGTTCGAGTAAGTACAGCGCCTTTGAGAATTAGATCTGTAAATTAATTTAAACATTGTCAAAAAATAAAAATTAAGCACTCGCATTAACATTTAAAAAAATTCTGTCATAAATATATGCACAAAAAAATCAAATACATAAATATATGTATAAATATTCATAAGAATGTACATATAAAAAATATCCGATTAGTTAACACGCATAATTATTTATCAGGTATTTCCCGTTTCGCGACAGATTCATAGAAATAATCTTCGAATATTTACCTAAAACGATCATTGATGTTGTTATAATCAGTTAGATTATGTATGCTAAACAACACGCGCTGGGTAAGACTCTAATAATAACTTTAACGCGGCAATATTATGTGAAGTTAAAATTTAAACCATAAAATTTGAACAGCTGGTCTTTTCAAAATGTTTGATCTATTACATGGAAGGACATAAATTTTATGTCGTCTCTTTAAAATATAATTTTATGGCTTTGTACAAAAATATTGTTATTTTAGTCGCAACTTAAAAACAATATAGATGTTCCTCTCCTACCAAGTGATAGGTTTAGTGCCAATAAGCTCCCTTTTTAAAAATTTTATATCTGTTTTGTCCTTTTAATTGTGTTTTATTTGTCCCTAATGGTCCTTAATTGTTTTTAGTTTTATAATTTTAACATTTGACATCACAATTTTCTGCCAAAACAGAAATCAAATGCTTTTTATGAAAAATTTGATAATTGCAAGTCAAAGAAATTGCACACCCACAAAATAATACAGCTAATTTCATTCATTGTCATATAACTGTCCTCTTACTGTAAAAAATTTCAATGAATTAACACACATTTCTAAAATATATCTCTGGAATAAATATAAATAACTTTAATAATTTAAATAATATAAAACATCACTTTCATTTAACAAACACATATACCTTACTCGTATTTCATTTGTTAACATCACTTCATTATTAAGTTGTAATAAGTTTCGGTTATAAAGAACGTCAAAAATCATAAAAAAAGTCCATCTTTGTACTAGTTAGTGCACGTTTAAGCTTCTGTAAACCAGAAGAAGTAATAAACCGTTGAAATGTTTGGTTAGTGTCAACAACTTTGTGCTCAGAGTCAATAAATATAAATTGAGTTGGATGGTCAGAAAAACAAGGTTAACGTACACTCACTCCGTAGATGTTTTCAGAAAAATTTTTCATAATGTCGATGCAAATACTGGACTAAGATGTGATTCTAGTATAATCGGTTATAGTTACTTTTAGACCAAAAGATATTAATAGATTCTCAACATCAAAAGAAGAGTCAGATTCAATTTTAAAATTTATACTAAAATCCCCAAGTATGATCAGTTTATCTGCATCACTAAACATACATAAGGTACATACATAAGGTACAAAAGATACATAAATTGCACAAAACTCTGAACTTTGCTCTACATTATATTCATTTAGATTAAGAGAAGAATACATAAGATTTTCCTTTATATAAATTGCAACTCCACCTTGTTTCTTTTTTTAGTTAAAGTTTAAGTTAAATATCCTAACTGCAGCTTCTTTCGGGCAAATATTAGGTCTGTAGACTTCGTCAATTTTATCGAAAGGGAAAGCAACTACATTTCCATAGTATTAATTGAAGAATAATCACTTAAATTTATACTTTACCCTAATGTAGATCTTCTATAAAAGGTCTGGTGACACCAATATACCTAAAACAAACATAATATTTCGTTATTTATTTGAAGAAATTATTTAGTATTGTTATTGTTGAAGTAAATAAAAATTGTACTTTGGCCCATAAGGACCCAGACTAAAACTGTTGCGTCCCTACAAGATTTTCATGCCTGACCGAACAACCTGTAGCGGACAGGAAGGGGCGTCTGAACCGTGTCGTTAGCGATATCCATCGAATAGTCAGGGTGATTAACCTAAATGTTGAAAAAGACAAAAAGGATTGTTATGGTTTTTACAGGGTTAGTTTTATAGGTAAGGTATAAAGGTATAGATAGTGAGACTCGATTACAAACAATTCAACGGGAACACACTAAAATAAGGATTGAATTAATAGCAAAAACGAAGGTTTTTGCTATTAATTCAATATCATTCATATCTTCTGTGTGAAAATACCGAAGGAATTTCCATATTTTTATTTTGAACATTTTTAGACTTGTTAATTAAGCTTTATCTAAAAATTCGTAGATGATACCGTGATCCGGCTTTGGAAGGAAAGATAGTCGAAGTAAGTATGCAATTTTAAAGAAGTTAAAGAAAGTATAGAATAGACAAGAAGTAAAGAAGAATATAATAGAGCACTGACTAAGTTAGCTCGAGAGATAAACGACATAAGAAAAGTGGGATTCGAAAGCCAGAACAAAGGTATAAAATTACAGATTTCTTCCTGAAATAATTTAAGTGTGAAAGAATGAGAACTGATCAATAGAAAAGGTGAAATAAAACCAGATAGAGTCCTGAACAAACCAAAATGAGCTCTAGTTTAAGTTTTAGAAAATTTAATTAGCATTAATTTAATTTTTAGAAATTAACAAATCTGTGAGTTAACTTAATTAAATTTCCTATTAATCAATTAATGTTTTTTTTTTCTTAAAATAACTACCCTGTGAAGTTAAACTGATAATTTTTCGACTGTTCTAACAACCATTCAAATTTCGTCATTTTGTGTCATGTGGAACAATTTCACCCAATCATGTCAACATTAGACTGATAATTGCATTCAGTGCAATTTTCAATCCCTATGACAAAACGATCGAGTTTGACAACTTCATTCAAATAAATTTGAAAATGTCACGTTTCGGCAATGAGAATGTTCAAAGTATAAATGCGCTAATCAAAGAAAAAATTCCCAGAAATACGACCTACAGTCACAAATATATTTGGGGAATATTCATGGAATTTTCTTTCTAAACAGTAGAAAAATTATCCGCCGAATATCCCTCGGACATTGATGAATGCCTCATAATTTCATGACAAATTTCTCAAGCTCGTTGCTTGGTAACAGCACTCAGCCTTCGGCTTCGTGCTGTTACTAAGGAACGAGCTTTCGATTGTCATGAAATTATCTCGTCTGTTATCAATGTCCTAGGGATATTACTACTGAAAAGAGATATGTAAGGCAAAACAAATCTTAATAAACTATTTATTACAACTAGTTACATAAATGGGAATTTACAATGTTACAATGAGATACATCTTGTTAAATAAAAAAAATAAAGATCAATTTAGATTTTATACTTAAAACATAGAACAAAATAGCAAGTTTATTTTAGTACTAATTAGACAAAGGTTAATCAAATCCAAAGAAAAAATACCTATACACAAAAATCCTGCAGTTGACCGCGTTTCGACTAGCAGCGATAAAAATCCTGGATAAAATCTTCACACAAGACTTGTAAAGACATTAGTGTTTGGAATCACACACCCTGGTGAAAATTCATGCAGACAGATGGGACGTGGTACCAAAAACTCACGTTCACGTCAGTTGACTTTCATAACCATAAACCATTTATGGTGAGAAGAATGTGGAAGAAATTGGAAGTATCCAAAAAGTAAGCCATTTTACTTATATGAAGAAAAGACGAAAATTTACCATAACAAAAAACCCTTAACAGGTTCTGAAAAAATAGTTCCGTGGAAGAATCAAGTGATCTATAAATCAAAGAATGTATAGATTAAGATTCTTGTTATAAACCAATGAAAACTAGAAAAAAAGGATTCATTCAACATAAAGTCATAATTTGTTATAGGAGAGAAGTCATTATTTGCAGAAAGAATTAAGGTGCTACCATGAGCTGAACTTGGACGATCATCTTCTTCTTCTTTGTCAACCATTTTCCATCCACTCCTGAATGTAGGTCTCTCCCAATTGCTTCCATCTTTCTCTATCTTGCGCCAATCTAATCCACTGTTTGCCTGCCACTGTTCTTATGTCATCTACCCATATTTTTTGAGGTCTTCCCGTTGTCCTTGGTCTCCATTCTAGAATTCTCTGTGTCCACCTGTTGTCATTATATCGGGCTACGTGACCTGCCCAGCGCCATTTCATCTTTGCAATTTCTTCCACAATATCCCTAATCTTCGTTCTACGTCTTATCTCGGTGTTTCTAATCTTGTCTCTTAGTGATATTCCAAGCATGATTCGTTCCATTGCTCTTTTCGTTGTTTATAATTTTTTAGCAGATTTTTTGGTAAGGGCTACTGTCTCCAAGCCGTAAGTACAAACTGGTAGTATGCATGTGTTATACACCTTTTTCTTTAAGTTTACAGGAATGGAGGTGTTTTTCAATAATTTCAGCATCTTGATTTGGTTTTCCTAGTTTGGACGACCATACCTAGCAATTATTGTATATGTTTCTACAAAAAAGGCTCGTAGACTTCAAGCCAGTGCTCGGTAACCGCAACTATCGGGGGAAATCCTAATTTCTGTAGAAACAAAAATAATTGATCTGTTTTATATCTTATAGAACGAATATTAATTAGAACCATACTAAAGTTGTCATCACTAAAACAATTTGAGGTTTCTATTCCCACAGAATACGCCATATTATGTAAAAATTTCGTTTTGGAAAGGCAACGGAATAGTTTCTGTGACTTTCCCTCGATTTTTGCAGGTGAATAATTCTTTCCGAAGTGACTATTGTAAAGATCTCAGTGCGAGGGTAAAATACATGTTATTATGCCTTATTCCGTCACAATGAGAATTCGACAAAGAAAGTATTATTTTAAATTACACAAAATTTGCAACTCAATAACCATAAAAACTTCCCCAAATTACCCGGTAACTTGTACTCCCCGATCAACAGTTGTCCGCACTATGGCCGAGTTTACATAGTGCGACACGCGATATCTCATGACCCACGAAAATACCATAAAAATAAATTGTATATTCAACAAGCGACTCCCTTTTGTCGTACGTGTTTCGCTTTTTATAACTAAACATAATAAAAGGAATAGAGACCTTTTTTCTAGTATTTTATAGGAAACAATTCTTGTGAAAGAATGGACAATACGAAGAGAGTGGTAGAGTTCAAACGTTTATTGGTATTTCATTACGAGTGTATTATTATTTTTTTTGTATAGAAAATTAAAACCACATAATTATTATTAATACATGTATAAAAGTGCCACCACGTATAAAAAAAAATCAGTCCCCAGGGCCAACATTTTTTTTTCGTAAATATTGTTTTTTATAACGTCTATGAACATGTATAAGCAACCTTTGTTGGAAAAAATATGTCTCCTTGATAATATGAATTTTTTTGTTGGTGAATAACGGGTATCCACCACGGCCAAAACATAAATATTTATTGTGGACCATGGTGGACAAGCGGTGTCCACCAATGATTTCAGACTATTCGAGTGTGTGACAACACCGTTATCACGTGCCAAAGAGCTGTTTGGCCTAGGGAATGCATTTCATTAGTTTTCAGTTAAAAGTGAAGTGTGGCTTAAGTCACTAACTTCCTAATGTCCTAATCAGCTTAAGATGGAATACTGGTAGTTCTGTTATGACATTGTGAAGTCACACTCAACTTCTAATACGGTGATTGGCTTGGGTCACTAATTGCCTTATATGGTCACGAGTAGTTCGGTGATGACACATAAACACAGCGGAACGGGTGATAATAATTTGGTGTGATTGAATTATGACCATTGTGAACGAGTTTGATTTAATTTAATAAAATAGCTATAATATTTACGTAAATACGTGTTTTAACTATTTTAATAGACGATACTATTTTAATAGATGATATTACATGATAATACACCCTGATGAGACTGATGTATAACATCAAGCAATTTACTCTTCAATTCTTCAGGAGTAATTAACCTTTTTTATAAAATAATACATTCTTTAATAAATATATATCATGTCTATCAGACCAGAATTTTTTCACAGAAGGTACAGAGCTTTTATGCTCAGGCCACCTATTTAAAACATAATATTTAACTTTTTGTAAAGATGGCTCAGTATCAATTGCATTTTGTACTCTTTTTTCATTTTCTTTTAATGTTGCTACAATTTCAAATTATTTTCATCATCTATAAAATTAGTATTTCTGGTTTTATTCAAAGGATCTCTACTTAAATTGTCAGGAACTCTCAGATTCTTACCAGGAACATATTTGAGTGAAACTTTAAATCTCATTAATTGCATTGCCAGTCTTTGGATCCTAGATGACATTTCACTAAAGGTTTTTTTAACAAACCTTAAAGAGGTCTGTGATCTGTCTCTATTTCAAAATCTATACCATAAAGATAGAATGAAAATCTTTTACATCCATACACTATACCAAGAAGCTCCTTTTTAATGTGGTTATATCTCCTTTGGGTTGGAGTTCATGACACTGATGCAAATTCAATTGGAAACCCATTTTGCGAGACCATGGCCCCCAAACCATATGGGCTGGCATCAACAGAGAGCAGAGAGCAACAACAATTTATCAAAACATGCCTGTTCATTATGTTCCCAATGCCACTCATTTTTACTAGAAAGTAAACATCTTAGAGGACAAGTGTGTTCTGACAGGTTTGGTATAAATTTTGAAAGATATACATACTATGGTTCTCAAAAAACGTTGTAATTCTTTTCGATTACTTGGTGGTGTCATTTTTGTAATAGTTTCTGTTTTATCATGATCAGGTGAAGTGCCAATATTAGTAATCTGATGACCTAAAAATTTTAATTTTGTTTGACAAAATTTAAATTTCTTTTGCTTTTGCTTCCAAAATTTCCACGCGTGTGAAATATTATTTCCTTGGAAACTAAACGGTTCTAAGCCTTTACTAGTATCTGTCATCTTGATTTGAGCACAGTATAGTTCCTTTACTTACATATATTTTTTATAGGTTTTTTCACATGCACTGTGGTACATAATATAACATAAAGCTACTTACGATAGGTTTTATTAAGCTTTATAGCTTTGTCTAGATACATTTTTTAAATTAGAGTAATATACGAGTATTTTCACAAAACCAATTTTATAAATAGAACTCAGTATTTTCAACTGAACACAATATTCATTTATATCCATTCATTGAGACTTTTTTATTATGTTCATTCGTCACTCTCGAGTTGTACCGTTTTTATACACGTTAAATATTTTAGAGCGTTGCCAGCCACCAATAAATCAAGTTCTATTAGTAAAACAATTTATTCCAAAGCCTACTATCGTTAATTTAGAACGGCCGCAGAGGAAACGGGCACATTTTACTGTACGAGTATATTTATTGCGTGCATACATATAAAATACAAAAGCTACTTACTGTCAAAGCTCGTACCATGACATGATGTGTCACAAATTATATCAGTATAGGTTAACTGCAAACGCAGGGTTTCCTTTGTCTTTTTTGAGCGATTCATTAGGAGGCTTACGAGGGGTGAAACATGCATTATAAACCTTAAAAACACAAAATGAAAACCAGGAGTGTTAAACTTTTGGTAGGTATAATAGCCCGTCTATGACGATATCAGGAATAATATTAAAATATATTAAGATCAATTATTTAAACTCAGAACAACCATCAGTAAATCCAATAAAATTAATAACACCCAAAGAACTTAAAGAAGAAATCTTAAGACTAAATATCAAAAAGTCACCAGGAATTGACCTAATAACACCAAAAATGCTAAAAGAATTACCAAAAAAGGGTATAATAATCCATACATATATATTTAACGCAATATTAAGATGTAATTATTGGTCTAACAATCTAAAAATTGCAGAAATACTTTTATTTCCAAAATCAGGAAAGGATCCAAGTGAAGTCTCATCTTATCGACCTATCAGTTTGTTATCAACAATTTCCAAATTACTAGGAAAACTTTTAATAAAAAGAATAGATCCAGACTTTACAGGCGCAGATTGGATACCAAATTATCAGTTTGGATTTCGACGAGAACACTCAACTATCCAGCAATGCCACCGAAAACTTTTAATAAAAAGAATAGATCCAGACTTTACAGGCGCAGATTGGATACCAAATTATCAGTTTGGATTTCGACGAGAACACTCAACTATCCAGCAATGCCACCGAATAACCCATAAAATCAATTGCGCATTAGAAGAAAAGGAATATTGCCAAATGGTATCACTAGATGTACGTCAAGCTTTTGATAAGGTTTGGCATAAAGGACTTCTTTATAAAATTAAACAAATATTACCAACATTCTTTCGAATACTTACATCATACTTGGAAAACCGACAGTTTTGAACAAAATTAAATAGAGAAATGCATCCCATTAAGGCGGGAATTCCACAGGGCAGCGTCCTGGGACCTTTATTATATATATTATATACGTCTGATCTACCAACTTCACATAACGTAACAATTGGCACATTTGCAGATGACACAGTAGCACTTACAAGTCACAAACACATTAACATAGCTACACAACAACTCCAAGACTATTTGTATGAGCTTGAAAACTGGCTAAAACAATGGAAAATAAAAATAAATAAAAACAAGTCAACCCACGTAACTTTCACTTTACGACGAGAAACACCACCACCAATATATATCAACAATGAGGAAATACCAGGGACTATAACAACCAAATACCTAGGACTACACCTGGACCAAACCCTGTGTTGGAAAGAACACATCACCAAAAAAAGAAAACAAATGCAACTAAGCAACTAAAACTCAAGCTGTCAATAAATAATAAAATTCTAATTTATAAAACAGTTATCAAACCAATATGGACATATGGCATAGAGCTGTGGGGCTGTAGTAGTAAATCTAATATTGCTATTATAAAAAGATGCCATTCAAAAATCTTAAGAGCAATTGTTGATGCACCCTGGTACGTAACCAACCAAAGAATCTATGAGGATCTCAATATCTCAACAGTGAAAGAAGTATACCAGCAAAAGAAATTACAAGCAAAGAAAATACATTAAAAAAGTTAACACACACTCCAATCCATTAATTTCCGCAATACCTCAACATCGAGTTATCAGAAGACTAAAGCGACGTTGGCCAACAGACCAGTAACATGGATCTGTGATTATATCACTGGAGGGGACCACATTACGCCAGAACCAAGGGACAGGACCTAAACTCATCACATTAACTTATAGAATACATTGTTTTATTCTGATTGTTAATTTATTAGTTATAAAAAAAAATAAAAAAAAATAAAAAATATAAAAAAAAAGAAAAAAAAATTAAGATCAGTTGAGAAACTAAAACCCGTAGAATTAAATCTATAAAAACTAATTAAAACCATCACCGAATAACTTTTTAAAGCAAAAATTCCTAGATGTGTTATACATTATAGATTTCCAAGTAGTCGATTGGTCTAGTAGAACTTTTTACAATTAGAAATGTAAAACCTTCTGTATATACTCTTTATATGTATATTTATATATCATCATCATCATTCTCAAAAAACGGCTTCGGCCAATAAAAAAATTATAAAAATTACCAACAAAAAACCGGCGAAAGGCAACAAAAAAATTAACAAAACCATGTAAAACCCGGGCACGTTGGGCCAAACCTTTGAGCACAAAGTCTAGGCGTAGCCGAGAGTGGAGAATTGAAGCCTAAGCAACCAACCAATTTTAGTTTCGCGGACAAGTCACAAGAGGATAACAGAACTAAAGCGACTAATGCTAGCCTGAATTTTAATCGGATACGGTAATACGTTGGAGTTCTATTATCCAGGTCTCCCACATAAAGAGCATTCTGCTGATAGTTGTGCCCCTATCAGAGAGCTCGAGGGGAAGAGATAGTCTGGAGCATTGGAGCATCTGTTTAACTCGAGTAAATACACCTAGCTCAAGTGAATTGTTACACCCGAACGTAATTCTAAGGAAAGTAAGGATTGAACATGTCTCACACGCTGGGTTTAATTAAATTTATTACATCATTCTCAGCGTATTCTCAGCGATTTGCTCACATCATTCTCAGCCTATTCTACCGATCATCAACTGATCATCTACTTGCACCATCAATGGTGCAGCCTCCCTTACATAGTTGTTCTTCATTTCTGCCCACTATCGTCTAATATTCATTTTTCTGTGCCATGTTGTATCGGCTCTTTTCTTTATGTCGTAGTTCCATCTTAAATTTGGACGTACTGCAAATCTAAGATTAGTGAGGTATTCTCCATCAATTTCCTTTGTTCAGTTCATTCTGCTGAATATATACTCCAGAGTTGCAGTGAAGAGCTTTGATAATATTGCGTTTCCTTTGCGGACACCTCTGGTAGTGGGAAATTCTGAAGTGTTTTCATACATTTTTAACTAAGCTTTTGCTTGTCTTTATATATTTGCTAAAGTCTCTATATACTATTTATCGATACCTTAGTGGGTCAAAGCTTCTCTTACTACCTTGAAATATACATAATCAAAAGCCTTCTCGAAATCTATAAAAGCTGATGCTAGCGGTATTTCATATTCTTTAGCTCTACTCATTAGTTCCCGAATGGATATGAATCAGGATACTGAATCCACTTCTTAAGCCAGCTTGCTTTCTTGTCTGTGCAGCATCTAATGCTTTTGTTAATCTGTTGTTGATGATCTTTGTGAACATCTTGTATCTGATTGGTAGTAGTAGATTGGTGTCTTTCATGTTAGGGGTAGTAAGGCGTACCTTATCGCGCTGCCTTAGTGCGGGTTGGTAAGGGTTCGCTGGTGTATTTCGATTATAAGACGCCGAAACTCGCCTTTCATCCACCTCCTACTATGTCACGTACTCCCATAATACGACTTATATCTTCGTGAAGGTAGGAGGTAGAATTAGTTGGCAGAGCTGGCTGAGTCTTTAAATCGTCACTATCAGTTAGGCACTTACCGGACATTTTAATTTTAGGTGACATATTTCTTACCTGGAAGCTCTAATTTTGATGTAGTGATCGCAAACCTCCAATAATGGAGTGCACCAGAAAAAGAAGAAGGAAGCTCTTAAAAGATCTGCTGCAGGTAATTATTGCGTTAGGGTGCTATTGCTCTGAAGTAGCATATAATAGGTTCGTCCGTTTTCTCTGTATTTTTAAAGAATCTACGTGTTAATCTGTTCACTTTAGCACTTTTACAGGGACAATATTTGAGTGAGTAGTGTCCAGTGAAACCAACCATGATATTCGTTAGTTCGGTCACCTGAAACTGAAAGAGTATATTTATCGCGTAGCGGGTGGGGGGATGCAATAGCCTTTTTTCACAGTAGTTTAAGTTCCTTTACACATTACACGGGTTTTTGGTACAGCTCAGATTGGTTCTGATCCGATAAAAGCACGATTTGCTCTTCTTCCGTTAAATGTCCTACATATGGCGACCTCTATATCAATCCTTAAACTGCTGTAGAAATTATTATTGTCGCCAGTAAAATTAACCCTAGTTGTAAAATAGTAAAACAACGTTCATATTGTATAATGAATAGTTTGGATGCAGCTCAATTGAACTATTTAGGTGCGTAACCAACGAAATTATAATGTCAGAATGATCCAATCTCCGATAGAAGTGGAACTTGAAGATGAAGAAGAATTGTAATATAAATATTCTGCAAAATAATGCTACTCACTAGTAGAATCCTAACGTATTTTGTTAATCAACTCATGTAACAAAGTTTTTATTTATTTGATGTTCCAGTTAACTGTAACGACCATAAAAAGAGTCGTTTTAATAAAGCAATTTTATTTTCACGCTATAATTACCAATTTCTTGGTAGAAAAAGTCGTAAAATTCGTTGACTTAACCTTCATGTGTGTCTTTGAGACGAAACAATTCTTGTTTTAGAACTAATAATACGGTGTGACCACCGGGACCAATTACGGCAGGCTTTTAAACTGTTGCGTTATTAGACGCCTACTACAATTATAATTATACAAACTGACTGTTTCCGGCGTTCATGACAAGCTATATGAGCTCTCGTTGTATGATTTATATTTTTATTTAACGAAAAACATTTAAAAAGCAGTTTTTTAAACCAAAAATTTAATACGAAGTTACTAGATTGTCGACGAGTTAAGTTAGTAGAAAATACTAGTTGGTTAAAAGGAAACCAATATGATTATTACCTTCATTTCCAGTTAGCACACTTTTTTTTATTTATTGCTTTCTCCAAAAAGTCTTTGCCGCCAGCGATGTAATGCTTTGCAATCATGCATCAAGACATGGATGACTGTTTGAGACTCTCTGCTATAGAGCGTGCTGCTTAAGTCTTCTTATCCACCATTATAAGCAGATGTAAGGGAAGATGGGGGAATATCGAGCGCAGGGTAATATCAATCACTCTCAAAGTCTCAAATTTCATCTAAATCTAATTGACGTCGCAGAGCAAAAAAAATTAGACACCTAAGAGGAAACAGGGACCTGTCCCATTAAAGAAGCTGTATAATGGACCTCTGCCAATTAAGATTGCTAAGTCGCATGATTTATTGCACCTAACTCAATTCCTGACAAACCCTGAAGCGCATTCCTTTTATCAAGGACTAGTTTCTAGCAAGGACTAGCAAAATAGATCAGAGTCCAGATCGATAATTAAAAATTTGAAGATTTCAAGCACATATAATTAGCAAACTATTTTTTCTTTCATTTGATTAATAAAAATCTTATAGTAATAAACTGATAATTAAAAATGTTGTATTTAATTTTCCTGAACCGAAATAAACGACTTTCAAATTCAATTAGTACAAAATGAACAAAATTTGACTGATCCTTGTTTCTCGTGGCCCTTCAATTTTAAAAGCAAAACAGACTCAAATGGTTTTCTAACAAATTCTTCATTTAATAAACTATCAAACAGTCCATTTAATAAACTGTCAAGCGGTCGATATTATACTGTCAGTAATAATTAACTCGGTTTAATATAATAAATTAAACATTAGTTTATACTAATATAGTACGCTAAATAAATAAATTTGTCCATTTAGGAACTTATTTCGTTAAAATACTTCTGTACCTACCTCTTACTATTAAAATGAAATATTTCATTAAGTTATCTCTCTCAATTCTAAGAATTTGCTAGCTACTAACTAACGGTTCATTTTTAGCATGGTACGCCTATGTAAATTTCACCAATTTAACTAATAACGTATACAGTAACAAATGAGGATGACATTCAAACCTCGAAATTCATTTAATAAAGTGTGATTGTCAATGTCCTAATCCACTGACATTACACCATAAACTTTCTAATAGAAAACAATCCATCGCTTCATCGCAAATATCACCAGTAATTTTCGGTTCTGGTTCTATGTATTTGGCAACCATGCAACATCTTCGTGACTTACTAGCCTACGATAAATCTCATCAGTCATCACCTAAAGGCCAAAGACGAGATTCACTTTCGTTTTCTTCAGACGTTGGTTTTGATTTTAATAGGATTCGAGGGACTAGTGATGGGAGATATTGGTTATTTTCGAGAATCAGTAGTCCGGTTCCGAATCGCCGCAGAAACTTATTCACCAGATCATCCTATCGCGGAATTTTTAAATGAAATTGATCCGCTGAAGTCCGGCAACATTGCCTCAAATTAATATATAACTACAAATTAGTTTTACTTTTTTAAAAGTAAAACAATTTAAATTTACTTTCAAATCATATATTAATCTATTCGATCTTCGTTTATCGATCTCTATTATGTTTGAAAAAACGTTTTGATTTTTAGTTATATTTTTTATTTTGTTTTTTGCAAATCTTAAGTGACCGTCTTGTGTTTTTTGGAAGGAATCTCCCAGTCTCATGTTGCTTTATAGAAAGCCTGTGATAATTCAGAACTGATTCCTTTCGTGCCATGTGCTTAACCGGATAAACTATCCCATGATGTGTTAACTGGATCCACCATTTGATTACTGACACAAATTACCTACTGTTATATAATAAGTTATATTATTTTATTATATTATACTGCTATTATTTTAATGTCTCCCCCAAAAAACTGAGGTTAGTTCTTACATCGGTCAAACTGGTCGAACTTTTGACAAACGTATAGCAGAACATATAACGCAGTTCACCTTCTAGAACATAATCATTCTTTTAAGGACGAATTTCAAATTCTTCAGATCCAAAATAAAGGCCTTAAGATATCGTTATTAAAATCTATGGAAATTAAAAAATTAAAAAATACAGACATAATTCTGAATGACCAATTTGAGACAACAGTTCTTCCCTCCTCAACTTATTCAGTTTAAGACTATAAAATGTTTATAGAAAAAATAGATCAGACAGATAATTGAGAATAGATTAGATAGATAGCACAGTTTATAATAAATTTTCTTGGAAGTGTTGAAAACAAAAGTTTTCAGTGTTTTTGCATGCGCAAAGTCACAGCCACCTAAGTAAGCTTTAGGTGGCTATGGCAAAGTGAAACTAAACCAAGATTTTCGGGGGGATTCACATATCGGTCTTGATTTTTTAAGGTCCCATGTAGTCTTCCCATTTTTTGTAAATTCTGTTGTGAATTATTTTCAGAGATAACTTTAACATAAGGGACAAAAACCAATTCCGTAGTTTAATGTGGGTACTCAATTCTCAGGAAAAGAGATCCATAACTACGGTAAAATCAGAACTTTTAGTCTTCTTAAGATGTGGAACATTAATAGAAGACTCAAACCGATAAAATAATTTGAACTTGTTAAATCACCGAACAATAAGTAATCTAATATCTTAGTTTTATCTACATTTTAGTATATTAAGACAGATCAAAATTAATGGTTAGATCTGTAAAGCAGTTTTAATTAAATAGTAACATATCTGCCTTTTGTTACCAAACTTGAAAGACCGTATATTATCTTCTAAAGAAACGATGTAGCAAATTTCAATAATTATTATCGTACAGACATACATACTAAAAAATATTGTCGGGGAATATCAAACCGGTTTCCGACAAGGAAGATCTACCTACATCTGATCAGCTGTTTACAATGAAACAATTTCTAAACAAATTATGGGAATTTGGCGACATTGTTTTTCACAACATATTCATAGATTTCAAACAGCCCTACTACTCAATAGACAAATGCTACATCAAATATTGCATAGCTTCAACATCCCCCACAAATACATCCGACTAGTAAAAGCAACAATGGACTCGTCAACTGCCGGAGTTAAATTATTTTCTCTAATGTGATGTTGAATAGAATACAGGATAGGGAATCTCCCTGTCGTAGGCCCGTTCTCACATGAATTGTATCTGTTAGTTCGTTTTGAATTCGAATTTTGCTTTGCACTTTAAGTGTTTCTTTTATGATATCAATAAGTTGAGTTGGAATATTAAACTCTTTCAGTGCATGAATCAGAAATTCTCGATGGATGCTATCATAGGCACTCTCAAAGTCAATGAAAAGATGATGTGTGTCTATATTAAATTCACTAGTCTTTTCCAAGATTTGCCTCAAGACGAAGATCTGATCTATTGTGGACTTCTGCCTGCGGAAACCACATTGATATCCCCCCACTATTTGTTCCGCATATGGTCTCAATCTCATCTGAGCAAAATGAGCTCACTGCGAACTTTTCAATAGTAAAAGGATTAAAGCAAGGAGACGGGTTGGCACTGACACTATTCAACCTCTCGAACATGTAATAAGACAGCTGATTTTTTTTAAGCCCTTTTCTCTATTCGGTTTAGCCGAATATAGGCCTCTCCTAATTCTCGTCATTCATCTCTGACGTTTCCACATTGGTCCTGCAGTTCTTTTAATATCGTCGCTCCAGCGCTTTTGCGGTCTTCCTCGTGGTCTTTTGGCTCCATATAGTCGCCAATTTCCGATTTCTTTATTCCATCGGCCATCCTTAAGACGTTCATTATGTCCAGCCAATTTCCATTTCAGTTTAGATGCCTTTTCGACAGCATCTTTTACTTTTGTTCTATTACGAATGTCTTTATTGGTTTTCTGGTCTTTGAGTGAGATACCTGGCATCTGTCGTTCCATAGCTCTCTGAGATTTTCTGATCTTCTCCATGTTTATTTTAGTGAATGTCCATAAGCTCCATATGTAAGTACAGGTAGGATACAGGAATTAAACACTTTGATTCGCAGTCTTTAAGGTATAGTTTTATTTTTAAGTACGTATGAGAGTCTCCGAATGCTGCCCGTCCCATTTTTACACGTCTGCTTATTTCGATAGTCTGATTTTCTTTGTTTACCTTGACATTTTGACCCAGATATGTATATTCATCTACGTATTCTATCTCTGTCCCTTTGAAGTTTTTTAATAGGTTTGTCATCTTTGTTTGACATCATTTAGTTTTGCTGAAATTCATTTTCAGTCCTTTTTCTAGGGATTCTGTGTGTAGCTCCTCAATCATCGTATTCAGTGCATTCCACGTGTCGGCTTTTAGTACTAGATCATCTGCATATCTAAGATGGTTCAAGTATCTTCCGTTAATAGGGATTCCCTTATTTTCTCAGTCTATTGACGTAAAGATATCTTCTAGGGCAGCTGTAAATAATTTTGGAGATATTGTGTCCTTGTCTTACGCCTCGGTTGATTTTTATTGGCCTCGTTTCGATTCCATTACCCAACGTCACTACCAAGACAGCTGAATATAGGAAGAGGTAATCTCCTAACAAATAATTCAGTACAGATTACCGCCAATGCCGATGACATTAGCATTATGTTTCACAGAAAAGAAGAGGCAGCAGAAGTATATTCACATATTTACAATTAAAAACAGGAGCAGAAGAGACCAGGATAAAAATAAATATTTAAAAGACAAAAAAGCTAACATAGGAAAGAGCTAAGGGAAACAGTTGAATTAGAAGATTAGAAGATGATATTGAACGTGTAGAAAGTTTCACGTATCTGGTAGTTTCATTAAACACGGATGGAACAGAAGGACCAGAAATTCAAAGAAGAATAGTAAAGGGAAACAAAATTTACTTTTCACTCCTCCATGTGTTCCGCTCCAAAAACACACTGGAGATTGAAACTCAGGGACTAGAAAACTATTATCTAACCGATAGTATGTTATGGATGCGAGACATGGGTGACAACAGAAGACACAAAACGAAAGCTGGAAGTCTTCAAAAGAAAAGTCCTAAGGAAGATATTTGCACCTATTAACATAAAAGGAGTATGGAGATACAGGTACAACTATGAACTCTACCAACAGTTCAAAGAGGCACCAATCTCAGAATTCATTAAACTTCAGAGACTCCGATGGGCTGGCCATGTAGTGAGAATAGAGTCCGAAAGAAGATAGTAAAATGCAGTGCGCAAGATCAAAAGAAAGACCACGGAAAAGTGGGAGGATGAAGTGGCAGCGAACGCAGCAAAATTTGCTAGACGTGAGAACCTGGAGAAGATGGGTGCGGGACCGGCAAGGTTGGAGGCACAGTTTGGAGAAGACAAAGGCTCGATTTGGTCTGTAGAGCCATTGGAGAGAGAGAGAGAGAGAGAGAGAGAGAGAGAGAGACATACAGTCTAACATTAAGTCTAGTTAAAAATAACATTTTGTACAAACAGTTGTATAATCTTATTTTGATTTTAATGGAAAGTCAAAACGTAAAAAGAAATATAAAATATAATTTTAATTTAATTGTGGCTTAATTTTATATAAATATAATATTTAACTTAGATATGCCACAAGAACACAGTTTCAGAACCCCTGAGTGCTTTAATTACTACCTATATGAAATTTTTGTTATACGAAAAGATGATCAACTCCTGTGAAAACAACTCTACCCCCTTGGCAAAAGCGTTCTCCCCATTCTCAGTTTTTAGCTTCTAATAAGATTAAGATTCGTGACTGGTCTTAAATAATTTTGAGGTTCGGATCAGTCAATTCTTTAAAAATTACTTAGGCGATTCAAAACTGATTCTCCCATCACTATTCTCAACCGCCGTCTTGTTACAGTGGCTACTGTAGTCTATGTTCCATCATTTTATCGCAGCAACGAATCGAACTAAAGGAACAGGAAGTTGGTGATAACTGGCAATTTAAGATGTTAAGAAGGACACTTGATCGCCTTGATTCTCGAGTATAGTTCTTTAGTTAGAATGATTTTAAAGAATTTGGTTTTTTATTTATCGTATGGCATACAATAAGAACACATAATTAAAAATCAATATAAAACTTTACGTGGTGTATTACAAACGAACATCTAATGTATTATTAATATAATGTAAAACATTTTCGGACGCATTTAGGAACTCATCGAAAACTGCAGGGAATCGCCTTCGGGGGCATTTTTCAATAATGTGACGGACGGTCTGTCGTTGCGCAACACAGTCACACTCAAGAGTAAGGGCTTTTCCCCATCTGTATAAGCTGTCAGTACATCTACCGCTACTAGTTTTTATTCTGTTTAGCGTTGTCCATGTATTGCGGGTCAGTTCAAAGCCTGGCGGTTTCTGATCGATACAAGCCATTTGGTGTGCTTCCTGTGGTGAGTCGCTCTCTCATTGTCTTCTCCAGGCGCTGGTGAGGTTGAAATGTTCCTGATGTAAGGAGTTGGCTCTTAGCAATGGAGGATATCTGGAGCGCAGTCTGTTTATTTCAATATCAAGCTTATCATGGTGGATGGGTAGCTGATGGTTAGCCTCGATTTTTTTGATATTCTCTGAGAAGAGAATGACTTCAGAATGGGAAGCCAATAGTTCGGTGTGGGTCTAATTGTACCGGAGATCATTCGCATTGTCTGGTTTAATCGGGTGTCAATAATCTTCGTGTGTTTGCTATTGAGCCATACCGGGGGAACATATTGAGCCACCGAGTATACAACTTAGAGAGCAGATGATCTGAGTACGGAGGCTGAGGACCCCCATGTAATGCCACATAGCTTTTGGACGATATTATTTCTATGACACAGATAACTTTAGGTTCCTGCGTTGAGGCCGTCTAGGCCTGCATTTGGTCTTTTAAGGCCTGGTTTGTTTTTATTCTAGTGTAGTAGCCATAATATAGAATTTATTTTGTAATTTGTAGATTATTCCAAAAGGTATTTTAAAACAATTGAAACGTCGCAAAAAAAATTCAAAAACTATATAAATCATAATTTTTGCATTCAAAATCAATGTCAAAATATTATTGTTGCGAATTAAGTATACAATTCTATGAATTTTAAGTATATATACTTTCATGAGAGCATATTTCGTGGGACACATCTGGTAACTTAAATGCTACGCTTCTAAAACGATGCTAAATTAGATAGACAGCAGGAATTTGTGCGGTGTATCTCGTCATTAATTATTATTATGTCGAGGTTAGATAATATTCTTACGTTGTTATTAAGGTCATCTGAGAGTTTTTTAGTTTCGTCGATACAACTGGAAAAAATTAAGCGTGTGTTCGTGACTAACCAAAGTAGGTAATTTGCAAGTGAATATTGTTGTGATTATGTAACTTAAAATTCGACAACTTTTACAGTTATTAGCAATCATCAAAAATCTCTTTTATTACAAAAAAATCTGACGATGACTTGTTAAAATTTTGTGAGAATTATTTTGATTTAATAGTAACCATCTTTATTACCGTCTGCTTTTAAAAATTTATAAAAGTAGTTTAATCAAATAAAAGGCAGATATCGAGCACAGTTTATAATTAAATCTTGCCCAAGTACTTTCCCCTCCTAGAGCATCTTCAGGGGCATTTCGTCAATTTTTGCCTATCCAACAAACATTTTTGTCGAATTCTACAAAATTGAACGTAATTTGATCGTGTATTTGCATTATTTGACCAAATCGGTGCGATTTGACGGCAGGACAGATAAACAAGTCAGTCTGCAGCAGTACGACAGAGTTGATTGGGTCGTAAATTTGATCGTGTTTATTGTGATGACAAAATCGTACGACTGCAAGAAAATTATTTTATCGTTTTTAAGATATTTCTTTGACGTTTATAAAGAACAAGAGTGTCTTTGGAAAATAAAATCGACATCAAATCAAGATAAAACCGCTAAAAAAAAATCTGTGAATATGTTGATTGCTAAATTTCAAGAAGTGAAAGCGGATACTAATGAAGAGTTGGTAAAAAAAATAATAATTTTCGAAACATGTTACAAAAGAGTAGTGTTGCCCAAATGCAAGAACAAGACGAGACTTAGACAGTCTTGGTCTTGCGGCAATGCACCTGGTCTTGGTCTTGGTATTGCACTTCCGGTATTGGTCTTGGTCTTGCAGCAAGAGTCTTGCAAGTCTTGCAGTTACCCATTAGCTTATTGCTATTTATTAAATGTTACTTTAGATCTTAGAGCAACGTAACAGAGTAAGTACATTTTAAGCTTGAATTAACATAGCCATAATAAAGGTCGAAGAAGAACGTCATGGCTTATAAACCTGAGAGATTGGTTTAACATATCCTCTGCATCTCTTTTCCGAGCTGCCGTCAACAAAATTACTATAGCCAATTTGATAGCCAACGCTCGACAATCGAGCTCGGCACATGAAGAAGAAGAAGAAGAATAATAAAGACCAACCAAATTAATAAATGTCTAAACAACTGACATCGGGTGGGGTTTGAAGCCACGATCTAAGCGATCTGTGCCTATGCTCTAACTAACTCATCTATCTACCATACCCCACGGAAGTCAATCTGTTTCTTAATAAACGTTTGCATTTACTATGCTTACATGTGCTAAAACGTGGTTAAAACACAAAAAAAAACAAATTAATGACATCAGCATGCCTGTACTTTAAAGAATATTATCTGCCTAGAAAGGGATTGATGGACATGATGGGCAAAAAATCCACATACATGTATCAAGGGCACAGATTTTTTAGGTGATCAGATAACAAACTATAATCCACTTAGTAAAGCAAAATAAATGTTTTTAACAATCTTATTTCTACTTTTATATAAAAAACTAACTTATAGTTAAATAAAAAATAAAGAATAAAGAAAAAATAAAGAATAGGTAAAAAAGCAATGATAATCAAAAGAAGTTGTTTTAAATTAGGGAGATACCTACTTAATAAATACATTAATTTACCAAACTAAAGTAGTAGGTAAGATAATATATGTAATTGGTAATAAGGTAATAAGTATATTTTTTACATCTCCGCTTTTTCTAGCGGTTATTAAAAAGCTAAAAAATATCTCCACCGAATTTTGGTTTTTCAGGAAGAAATATTTGTAATTCCTTTTTGTGAAAAGATATTAGATGCTTCTTTAAACCTGACGTGTTTCTGTTGTTCATTCTCATTTCAACCTTTCTATGTAGGAACAATTTACACAAAGCAATTTGGGATGCATGAATTATTTCGAAAAACTCATCAAATTTGCTTTTAGGTCTTTTAGATCTATAACTCCAACGCTCATTACTCCGACTAGAACTATTTGAATCTTTGTCCCTCATGTCAGATTGTAAACTTGTCACTCCGGGAGCAACAAGGATTAGATGAAAAACAATTATTACATAATTAGACTCAAAGGAAAGCTCAATTGGGAATGAAGTTAAGTGATGTCGAAAAAGTAGCAACTACTATACTACTATAATTTATGTTTGTTACTATCCAATACCCTAAGTATCTAATAACAAACCGAGAATTAGATATCTTTACTTCGGTATTTTGTTTACATGGTAGGCGACATTATCTGTTATTAATTTGTCTCGTTACTTTTGACTGTTTCAGCAAATTTTCTTTAACCGAATGATCTCATCGCACATTCAGCAGAAACAATTTATAGCCTTAGGCCGATAAGATTTGTTTATTTAGATTACTCCTGACTAAATTATAATGGGAAAAAAATTGAATTATTAAGTGGGTGTCCGTAACAATTATATTTTTTATTAGCTAGGATGACATATTTAAAAAAATATCGATACGATATTACTGTCGGCGTCGCAATGCAAGAAGATTATTTTTATGGTTAGAGAGCGGCTATTCTCAAAATATGGACAATTAATTTCAGAGCAAAGAAGTCTGCTGGAAAATGTACAAAATATTTTATTTTTGCATTGTAATTATGGCCTCTGAGCACGTGTCAAATGTGTTTTTTTAATGAATATTTTAATTCGGTATGTATGTTTATGGTATTGTTTATAATTCCCATAAGTCCAGTTTTTAAAATTTTATTACATATTTTTTTGCATCTCATAGAGTCTTTAAGCATATACCCGAACTACTATACTCGCTAAAACCACACTCAGTCCTAACTGCAAGACGCAAGTGTCTCACAGGCTTAGTCTTGTTCTTGCTTAAATCTTGCACGGTCAGTCTTGGTTTTGCTAAAATTAGGCGGTCTTGGTCTTGGTCTTGCAAAAACGCAAGAACAATACCAAGACTGCAAGACCAAGACCGATTTTGGGCAACACTACAAAAGAGAATCCAAATTATCTGGATATAATCGCAACTGTTTTAATAAATGTAAGTGACAGTATGTATGTCTTTTCAGCAACCAATCTTTGCACCACAACCTACGTTTCTTGTATTTTTTTTTCGTTTTGACATGTTTCTGGTTTAAAAGTAAAATTTATACTGCATAATCAGTACGTGTGTGTTCCCATTCGATTTTCAACATTATTGTACTGCAATTGCATTCGACAAAATCGTACTGGGCCGTTGGAACTTGAGTGGCGGGCTTAAAGGTTTCTTCACAACAACAGAGCCCAGGAAAATAAGCGTTTTTTCTTATAGATCATAACATTAGTTCTTTAGTAATTCGATCTACTTGTTTCTTAATGTCCCATTAATTGCCACAGGCACGTTGAAATTCATGTCTGAAGAACTTAAGAATTGAATATTTTCACGATTTGCAGATTTGACTTAGTTATATTTAAAGGGAAATTATGCAACAAAGTAACTGATATCCTTAATCATAATTATCTTTATACAATTATGGGATTGGATTGCCTAATTATTATCTCTAAACTGTTACATTTAGTCATACCAATATTAATTTCTCATAACATTTTTTAGTTTTTCTTACGTATCTTTTTAGACCTATCTTACAGTCTCTATATACTCACCAGGAACTCCTTTTTTGTTTAGTGCTTACTACAGAACCTCTTGGGATATATTTTCTTACGTATCTTTTTAGACCTATCTTACAGTCTTTACATACTCACCAGGAACTCCTGTTTTGTTTAGTTCTTACTACAGAACCTCTTGGGATATCCTATCATATGCTTTCTCAAGATCAATAACTATCGTATGAACGCTTTTTTTGTCTATTTCTATTTTATTTTTTCTTCTGCTTCTTCCTTCTTGTATGTAGGCTTTAAAGCCTGTTTCTTCTTCAATATTAGCCTTCTAAATTGTTAAAACTATCGCACCATCTTTTTCTTGGTCTGCCAATACTTCTTCGTCCATTTGGTGACTTATCTCGTGCTATTCGTACTATCCTATCCTCTGCCATTCTTCTAATATTTTCGTTCCAGTCCTATTTCCGTTTTGTCACCCATCCATTTATGTCTTCTATATTGCTTGCTCTTCTTATGTTTTCTCTTCTCTCCCTATCTAACAGACTATTCGTCAAAGTATTTTGATCTCTGTTGTTTCTAGTAGTCGTCTTGTTTTAGATGTGCCATCCTTGCTTCCTGCTTTATTATTTTCCCATCAATTTCGATTTTACATCATAGTGGGTATTTATGCTGATGTTATCATATTGTATTTCTTGGCTGTTGTATTGAGGATATGTGTTAATTGTTGGAGCTCGTCTTCTGTCTCGGCAATTAATGCGGCGTCGTCTACATAACATAATATTTGGATTTCTTTGTTCCTCAGTCTGTAACCATGACCTTTACTTACTGATTGTATTATTTCATCCATTATTATAATAAAGAGAAGTGGGCTTAACAAGTCACCCTGTGTAACTCCGCTTTTTGTATTGGTATACACTGTATTACTTTGTATAGTATTGATTGGTATGTTTCTTTTGTACAGTAGGTGTAAGATGTCTTCGACTGGGATGCGATCGAAAGCCTTTGTCAGGTCTATAAAACATAGATATGCCCTATTTTATATTTATTTATCTAATTTTATTTTATTATTTATGTATAAACTTTTCTATTCTATTATTTTTTTGCTTTGTATTCTTTATTAGCTGCTTTATACTGTAAATTGCATATACAGTCCATCTATATTACTTACCGTTGCACGTCATTATCATTGACAGAGATCGAAGTTGACATAGTGGCCAAAGTATAAAAAAATCCTGAATCCATTTTAAATCAAATAGGTAACATAATTATTGCAAAAGTGGATTATACAACAAAACAAATTAATATTTAATGTAAATAAATAGAAACAAAACAAGAGTTAAAAAATAATTTGTTAAAAACAATTTGAGCCGCTTTTATGCGTCGTATAAAGATGTAAAATGGAATACTTAAACAAAAACAACACTTTTTTCATTACTTATTAACATTAGTCAACACCGAAACTGTCAAATAAGTGTTACCAACTTATGCCAAAATATCACCTTCGTTCGATTAGAGTTACAGTGTGTTCCGAACAAATGTTCTTCATAAAAACGCTTTATAATGCATTTATACAAATTAAATGAAACATATTATTGTGTATTTCTTTAAGTTAACATTAATAGAAATCTTTAAATATTATTTCTACGCGTATATAATAAAATATATCTAGTGGCTGTAATGCCAGTGTACTCGGCAAAGTGGTATCATGTGACCTCACGGGCTATGACGCGGATGACGTGCAACGGTATGTAAATTAGATGGAGTATTCATCTATTTACATCTGATTTACACCTTGAAGTAAATTATGCTTTATTGGGCTAAACCCACACCGACAGATATTTAAATTATCATTCCAATCACAAAACAAATATCAAAAGGGAAATCATTTTGTGTGTGTTAAATGTCTGCGGACACTAAATCTATTCGCCAGACAGGGAAATCATGAAATCACTAATATCATAAAGAAAAAACTGAATTTGAGAAAAGAACAACCTGCTAATTCCACAAAAGAACAACAATACCATCTGTAAAGGGATTGTCAGAAAAAATAAAAAGGATAGGAAATCAAAACATGACAACGACATTTAAACAACCGACACACTGAGATCTATTCTTTCCAAAACCCGAATTTTGTTTTGTTTCTTGTTTTGACAAATTTATTTTGCCAAATTGGGTATATCTTAATTAGAAATAACAAGACTTTAAAATCTGCAATAATATACAGTTTGTCCCATTTAAATTTAAAAAGTTAGGGTATTTCCGGTGAAACCGAAACAAAAATATGACTTCAGGTGCGTTGATCCCAACCTTGTATATAATTTGGAAATATCTTATACATAAAAGACTTCTAAAAATAAAAAAAGAAGGAACATAGACTACTTTCTCCTACAAAAATTAAATTTAAATATTGATTGCATTGAAAAGTGTACCTTTTAAACAATTTTATATAATTTTAGATTATACGTTTTTATAATTATTAATTACAAAACAAGTAACAACATACAATGTACCAATTGACGTGCTGCTTTCCAATAATAATTTTATTATTATAGTGTTACCCATACTTTCAAAAAAAAAATCATAACGAGGCCGATAAATATATAGCAACAATATATTACGATACAGCGCCAGCGTGTTAAAACGTTGATGTACATACCTAGTCGATTATATAGTTTTTACTTATGTTTTAGTCCACTGAAATGTTACATGTTTTTAGGCCTTAGCGTGCGTTTTTCAGAGGGACGCAATTTTATTTTTTTTTTTTTATGTGTTGGGGGGTAAATATAAGCTTAAGTTCAAGTTTGTAGGACCGCCATTCTTGTCACCCCGGCCGCCATCTTGAGAAAATGAGTCCAAATCTGTATATCGTAAACTAGCCACCATGCAGAAAATTCGATCCGAAAGTATCATAAAGTATATAAGTAGCAAATTAAATTGTCTACAACTTTATTCCCAATATTTTTATCGTAAAATGGAAAATACAAAAGTTATAAAAATAAAAATAACTAAAAATTTTGAAACACATTTTCTTTTGCGCTCTATAACTTTTTTTCTAGTCATATTACAATAAATTGATATCAAAGCAATATTATAGAGGGTTTTTCAACGAATAATTTTCATTATTTCATTAATTTCTCTGGGTTTTTATCTTAATTTATCTAACCATTAGGCTTAGTTTTTTATTTGTATAAGTTATCATTTTCTTAACATTCATACGTTAATATTAATTTATTATCGACCCTTCTCCCCACCATTTATGAGATAGAGTCTTGAGGAGCATTTTTTCTCCCCAGTAGTCCTAATTCATGGACAATTTCGAGACGAGATAATTTATATATGAGCGTAATTATATATTTAAAAAGTTGTTTTTCAGGAATCTTCAAACAATGAAATAAAATTATAAGATATGGGGAAGCCTAATGACCAAAGAACAAATTACTGGAACCATATTTTTTATATAAAAAAGATCTAACCCATACAGTATTGTTCTGAAGCTATTTTCTTGTGGCATTTTAAATTAATTACTATTTAAATGGGAATTAACCCATACAGGAAACACATAAATGAAGCAGGTCCCTTCATTTAGCAATAACATATGCCACCAAGATGGGCCTTGTAGCTCTTTTCCTTGCCGAGATATAGCTATGGCTATGCTAGCTTTAGTGTAAAGTTCCATTGTTTCTCGGAAACGGCTACAGTAATAATTTTTTTCTTTAAGTAACAAATTAGAAATAAATTATAGTCTTGGTCTAAATTTGGCCTGATAGATATGATATGATGATAGATGGATATGCTAACTTTAACGACATGTCTTTTTGACCTTTCAGCTTATAATCGGCAATCGAAACCTCAAGTGGAATTGGGGTCAATAATAGTCAACTCAATAAACTATCGACATAAACGAAAAACGAAATGAGTGTTGATGTCACATCCAACTTTATTCTAAGAAATAATTACTTATTCAATTCAAAAAATGTCTCGTCTATTCGATCAAATAAATAAAAACGAAATTATCTTTACTCGGTGTTTCCCATCAAAACATATGTGTAAGTGTTATTAAACACAGCGCATTGTTTCCTTATTTATAGTGATATAAATAAATATTAAATTCCACAACATTCGATACCTATATGACTTAAAACCTGCAGATGGTACTCTTATCAGCAGTGTAAATAAATTGAAGGCTGCTATATAGTTTACTGGAACACCAGCTGGCTTTGAAAAGCTAGTGATGAAATCTTGTGTATTAGAAAAACTATCGTCGTGTTTTTCTGACATGTATATGGATGATACTGGTGATATTTTATAGGTTCTTTCACACTAAATGCAAAGCTTGTTATTACAGACAATATCGAATAAGCAAAAATATTTTTTTTATTTACTCTCTCTTAAGAGGTTAGAAATACACGAAAGATGTAAAAAAAAAGAAAAATAACAATTGTTCACAAAAATTTTGGCGCCACCATTTTTAAACATTTGTATCAAACAAAAAGCAGAAATGGGATAATCATACTACAAACTACATTGTCGCGGTAGAAAAAAAATTGAGTTGGACAGAAAAATTTTGTACGCATTACTATTAATTCTTTCTTTTTTGAGAAAAAAGCGCCAACCCTTGAATATATTAGGACAAATACACTTAAATGATGCCTTATCAAGATAATTTCTCTTTTTAGCCGCCTCCCCTAACAAAAAGAAAAGTAGTGTCAAATGTTTCACGAATGTATGACCCTTTACGATTATTGTCACCCGTTATAGTACACTCTAAACGTTTCTTACAACGTCTCTGGTCATTATCCTTAGACTGGGACAGTGAAATACTGGATGACCTATTGATCTTAGTTTGGAAATAATTATTGGATAATGGAACACAGTCACGTCTCGCCTCGTAGCATCGAAAACTAGAATAGCTCCACTAAAAAATAAACTAACCAGTCCTCCGTTAGAATTGTCTGGTATCTTATTAGGTGTCACTCTTACTAAAAAAGTACTTGAGGTCCTTTCAAAAAACGTCACAATATCTGAAGTTCACATATTTTCAGACAACCTCATCGCTTTAACGTGGATTTTAACAACTAAATTGACATGGAATCCATTTGTACTTCATCGTGTCAATCAAATCAAAGAATTAAGTAAATCCTTTTTATTTCATCATGTAAGTTCCTCTTTAAACGTAGCAGATTTGCCCTCTAGAGCCTCAGATATCACTCAGTCAAAGTTAAAAAAATTGTGGACCGAAGGTCCCCGCTTCTTAATTTCCAGTGCAATAGACTACTCTCAATTCGGAATAAAAGAATGAACGGCAGATTTGCTGGAACTCAGACACAATCAGGTCACTCTACGCACAACCTCTGACATATCTCAAGCTAAGGATACCCTTGAAACCATTTTTAATAAATTTTTGTCATTCTCAAAAATTCAGAGAACTCTGGCATATGTTTTCTCTCAAATCTAAGAAAAAGACATACTAATTCACCTTAGAATTCGGACCAATGCAGGTTTGTAAAATAAGCTCCTCCAACACTGTGATTCTTAAGTACATACAATCACAGGCAATTCCTATAGAATTTCATGAGTTAAAACATCAAAAAATAATCTCTGATAAAACTATCAGGGCACTAAACCCCTTCCTTTCTGAAAAAACTGGACTTCTTCATGTAGGTGGTAGATAAGAATTTGCCCCTATTTCTTTCGAACAGAAACATCCTCTGCTACTACCATCTAATCATTAAGTTGTCCAATTAATGATAAAGCAAATACATGTTAAATAGGAACATGCAGGTGCCTTGAACACATTGTCAAATTTTCTTTCGAAATATTGGCCTATCTTTGGACTAAGACAAACATACAGGACTGTGTGAATTTTTTCCGTTCACAAGTCAACACAACTTATGGCAGATCTCCATCCTAATCGTGTTCTCTCAACAAGACCCTTCCAAAAGTTCTCAGTAGATTACGGAGGTTTTTTCATGATGCGATCCTCTCATCTTAGAAAGGCCCCGTTATACAAAGCATACATAGCCTTCTTCATATATGTATGACCACCAAATGTGTACATATCGAATTTGTCACCGGTTTTACAGCTGATGCTTTTATTCTGACTTTTAAAAGATTTATCGCAAGGTGGAGTGCTCCCGAGATATATGGTCAGACAATGCTACTAATTTCTATGGTCGCAATCAGTTTCTTGAGTTAAACAAACTCTTCGAGTTCAAAGTAAGAACTTCTCGCAAGAGGATCACTAATTTTTACTCTGAAAACTCTATTCGTTTTAAATTTGGAGTGCCTCATAACCCTTCTTTATTTGGGTTGCATGAGGTAGGAATTAAAGGTGCCATCTTTATCGTCTTGTAGGAAATCTTCGTTTTACCTTTGAAGTTTTTTGTACAATAATTTGTCAAATCGAAGCCATTTTAAACTTAATACCTATCACTCAGCTCTCAAATGACCCAAATGATCTCTCAGTTTAAACGCCCGGACACTTCCTTGTAAGAAAAAGTCTCACAAGTCCATCAGAAACAGATATACCACAGAACCGGCTTTCCCTCTTTCAGCATATCTCGAAAATTCATCAAACTTTGTGGAAAAGGTAGTCGGTGGAATATTTGCATATGACCCAAGGTAGGAGTAGGTGGAACATCGCTACTGATCCTTTATAGGTAGGTAATGTTGTACTAATCAAAGATGAAGAGACTCCCCAACTCCTTTGGCCTCTGGTAAAATTCATCGAATTGCTCCAAGGCAACGATTCTTTTGCTCAAACAGGTGTATCCACACCTAATGGTGAATACCTTAGGGCAATGAAGAAAGTAGCTAGGTTACCCTTTAACCAATAGTGGCGCTTTCAGTCAAATATATAGTTTCTTTAGACTTTAGTTTAGTTTCTCTAGATTTTAAATAGTTCTTAGTTCGATTTTTACAACAATGTCACTAATGTATACCGGTTTACCCTCATTCTCGAAGTTACTATTTGATGCCCTTTCCCAGTGACCTAACCCGTCCCAAGTATGTTCAATTTTTCACAAGCTAAAAAACAAGTTATGGCTGTATTACATCCTATCATTCTTCACCTCAATTATAAAATTACCCTAGTCCAACCCTTGATAATATGTCCTACTCCAACTTCAACCCCACCTCATTAGAAATACAGACAGTTTGAAAATAGCAAACGGAAAAGACTCTCTCTTCCCTGTTGACTATCGTTAGCAACAGACGTACGCTCTCTTGCATGTTGACTATCGCTAGCAACAGACGTATACACTATACTGTTGACTGCCGCTAGCAACAGACATTCTCTCTCTCTCTCTCGCTTATAGTTATGCAAAAAATACCGCGAACCCTTTTTTAAATTGTATACAGACGCAAGTGTGCTCTACAAATACCGCGAGGGTGTGTAGAGCACACTTGCGTCATATCCTAATTTATTTGAACCAGTCCTATGTAATACAGTGCTCATACACATATGTACACCCTTTTTGTACAGTTTTCGTTTAACTTAAACCGATGATTATTTTAAAAATCTTTGTAATCTAATCTAAAGGCTCAATTAAATGCGATCTGAATTGGCTCTTGAATTTTGTTATCCTCTGATCTTTCAAACTGCATAACTGCCCCGGGACTTTGCCGTATATCCGATGATTTAAGCATTATTCTCAAAATAACCCGACTTTTTACCATCTGCTACTATAAGTTTGCATTTTGAAACATCTTCAAATGTACATTGGTTAATATTTATAATCTTACCTTTTTCTAATCTATTAATAACCACGGTGTCATTATTTCTTTGTTATATAAGTAACGACACACCTGATCAAGGTTACAACTGATTAAAAAACTTTCCAAATTCGGTATTTACATAGAAACTCCTCGTATAGTTTTTATTCAGCGTGAATAATCCGCCTCGATTTGAATAATTCATCCTCTGATTTTATTAACTAGGAAACAAACGGAGATTGGATGATAAAAATGTTTATTGCCAATAGTTGAGTTGCAGCTTAATTGAAACTATAAAAATTCATATCTAATCGACATTGGACGTGACTGTTCGTTGAAAAAATTGAATGTATTTTTCGAAAGATTTAAATGATTTATAAAAAAGTCTATTGGTTATGAATACAGCCTGAAGCAAAATAAAAAATGGAATGCATATTTGCATGTTTTTTTTTAACTCAGTCACAAACCAATCATTTTTGCATAACACGAATATAAAATTTCGCATGTCGTTTGCAGTATATTAATCTGTCTTGCAATATAAAAGTCAATTTTTAGTATAAAAATAATGGGTAAATCAAATCCAGATTTCATATTTAAATTCTTTTTTCAATTATAAAATTTATATATAAATAATTAGAAAAAACAGAGGCAGATAGAATGGATACAGTCCATTCTGAAGTTTCCACAAGACAGTAATCAGAAATAAACAAACCATTAGGGTCAGACACATAAACAAGTTGTACCATCTTAGCATAGCCCATAGTTCGGTCGTCAGAGATTTGATCTCTAAAAACGAGACGAACAAGCTGAATTTTGCTAAGAATATTAATTTTGGAACCGTAAAAAAGACGAATCCTACCCACGGTTTCACCCTAAGAACACCTCTCGTAAGGGAAAAACCGAAAAAATTGATTTGCCAAGAATATGTAAAACAGTAGAAAAAATGTTTCAAATAAAAAATGTAGCTGAGACAATTTTAAACAAAAATGTTAGCACTTTTGGTATAAAATGAACCGTTCATTTACACAAATATCGCGTCAAATGAGAACCATCCACTTTTACACAAGAATATCAACATCTCTATAATAAATCTAATACCAAAGGTTGCAGATAGCGCTCTATACTCTCTATGTTCTTCTTCTTCATGTGCCTTGTCCGTTCCGAACGTTGGCAATCAACATGGCTATTCTGACTTTGTTTACGGCAGATCTGAATAGTTCAGCAGATGACAATCCGAACCATTGCCGCAAGTTTTGGCGGCAATAGCCACGAGTGTCTTCTCCTCCCTGGACCTCTTCTGCTGTCTATTTTCCCTTGAACGATCAGTTGTAGTACTCTATATTTATTATGTCTCATAAC